>NC_051095.1:19566955-19866955 GCF_901709675.1 Syngnathus acus | reverse complement strand
CAGTATTCCTACGCGCATTCTCAGCAGCATGATGAAAATAAAATTGAACGTATTTTTTTTTATTGTCGGACTCGGTGGACTCGGTCAAAATCAGCACCGAGTCCGAGTCCGGCAAAAATCACCGCGTCCGACCGAGTCCGAGTCCCCGAGTCCACAGCCCTGTACCTTCAACCCTGAATCCTAATTTTTAATCTTAACTTTTAATTCAAATCTAAAATCTCTCTTCAAACCTTCCTTTGGAACCTTAACCTTTGTTCAAAGCAGTGACCTCGGCTTGAATCTCTAGTTTGAAATTCTAACCGTTGTTTAAAGCAATGGTTTGTATCCTATTCTGAAATCATAACCTATGACAAGAAATCTAATGTTATAGCCTAATCTTTTGTTTAAAACCCTAAAACCGGATTGTACTTGTACCCTATTTTGGAATGCTAATCCATTTTGGAGTGGTTCCTCAAGGGTTTATGGGGAAATGATAATAATTTACAGTATCACGGCATGAAAATGATTCCATATTAATCTCACACAAGGTGGTGTTTAACAATGTGGCAGCACAGCACGTTCTCACAGTTGTCGTCAATTACTCCTACTATTCCAACTGAGCTACATTACAGATCCCCATGGAGGTTTTAAAGATTAGATTCCAATTTTTTAAATTGTGTTCATTGACCTGTGGCGTCGATGAGCCACATGATTCTGACAAAGATAACGGTAATTTTTATGTAGTTATATCTGCCAAACATGGGATGACGTCTACTGTCAGGCTCATATAATTTAAAGGAATTTAATTTCTGGACTATAAACCGCACCCAAATATGAGGTGCACCAGCTAAAATTAGGGGAAAATTCTCTTTTGTTCATATATAAACCACACTGGACTATAAGCCGCAGGTGTTTTAATGTTTAATTTCCATATATAAGAGAAAATCCACGAATCATACAATATAATAAAAATAATGAAAATCATAAAAAATCCATAGATAAGATACACTGGACTACAAGCCACAGGGTTAAAAGCTTGTGCAAAAAGTAGCGTCTTATAGTCAAGAAAATGCGGTCATTACTTCAAATTTGTCTTTTTAGTTTAAATGAATATAGTTTCTGATAGCAGACCAAGTCTTAAAGTCATGTTATTTGCTGGTTTATACATGATCTAAGTTTAAATCCCGAAAGGCCTTTTCACACAATATCCCCAAATTGCACTTAAGTAAGCGAAATGTTACTTTCGAACACATGACCAACTCAAAGACCAGGGGCCAGATGCCACCCGCTACACCATTATATGTGGCCCACAAAAGAAAATCATGAATGTCAACTTCCAGGCTTCTTGCTAAAATCGGTGTCAAAACTTGAAACCAAACTCCTCATTTGAAGCCCTACTGTGTGACCCTAACGCTGACTACGTTGAACCCTTCACCTTAGTTGAAACCCTAATCGAATACAGTGACTTGCCACTTTACCCTTTTATAATTCATACGATTCCTTCTTTTGTGGACATAAAGGCAAAGTTATAAATCAAACTAAAACAGACAAAAAAAGCAGGTGGTAGTGCTTTAAGTTGACCTTTAACGACAATCCATTCTGCTGATTGAGCAACAACAGAAAAGCTCTGACGCTAGACATTGTCAAGGGGCAGAGAATTTGTGGCGTTATCGAAATAAATAGATTGCCTCATTCTTGAGTGTTTTTACAAAAACTCGTGGGCACCGGGAAACAATAAAATCTCGCTTTTGGCATTTGACGCAGCTCATGTTTGACATGACTAATACACCGCAGGTCGGAGGCCCCCGCTCACGCTCTCCGGCGAGGCCGACACTCGACTTTCCAGCCCGAGCGAGGCTCAACGAACGACACGTGCATGCGCTTTGAGCAGCGCCATAAACAGAGCAACAAAAGTGCACCAAACATGACACTTTAATGAGCCTCTTATTGCCGTCACTTCTTTTGAAGTTCATTTTCAAACTGGTTTTATATTGGTTTGACCTGCAGACCTAACTTCAAATGGATCTGAATCATTGTATCTTGTCTCTTACACATGAAGTTGGTCCATCTTTAAAGCCCTATAACACCGGGTTAAACCCTTATTTGAAACCCTAACCCCTTATTTTTAAAGCCATAACTCTAGTTTCATAACCCAATTTACTTTTGTGACACCGGCTTGAAGAGTTATACACTACACTGCACTACACTACACTACACTACACTACACTACACTACACTACACTACACTACAATTCCAAATATATCTATTTATTTTACTCATTTTGCCAGCTTTTGGATTTCATATTGCATGCAATATTCATGCATTAGTCTGTCATTGATGGATGTAAGGAGAACTCCGCCTCTGCCAAAAATGATCCAACTTTAAATCCTTGACTCTCACCTTCATCTTTAATGCAGTCTTATGCAAGACTCGAAAGTCTATTTTCAAATCTATTTTGTAAATTAGTTCTGGGTTTCACACGCACACACGCACACACACACACGCACAGACACACAAAGAATTGAACTTACCTGTTTGTGTTGTTCTCTCTGTAGCAACAGCATGCCAAAGCGGATATCGCTCATCTGCTTCCTGTCTTTGGTCATGGCGATGAGCATCCTGGGAAACCTACTGGTCATGGTGGCCGTCTGCAAGGACAGGCAACTCAGGTACCAAACCGTTTCATTTAGAATGTTTTTTTTTTTTTACCTTGGTGATAGCAGCGTCATGCTTTTGGACTGATTTACCGTAATTTTCGGACTATAAGTCGCGGTTTTTTTTCATAGTTTGGGTGGGGGGGCGACTTATACTCAGGAGCGACTTACATACATATATATGGGTTTTTTTCACTTTTTTGGGCATTTTATGGCTGGTGCGACTTATACTCCGGTGCGACTTATAGTCCGAAAATTACGGTACTTAAACCGAAAATGAGACCTGAGGTCAAATTGGATTGGATTATGAACAGTTCAAGGACTCCTATTTCGGTAGACGGGTGCACTTGGCATTGAAACAGGCCTAACTTCATTTTGATACTGGGGCAAGTCTATTCTCGCTAACCCTAACCCTCCTTGACAATAGAGGTATATGAATGAAACATGATCCACTCAGATTCAATGTCTCCTGACTTTCTCGGGATGTTGCTGAAGTTGAATGATCGGAATGATTGGTTGACACCTCCACCCTTCTCTCATCCCGAGTCTACAAAATATGCGTCTGCAAATGCACAAACACGACCACAAAGGTGTCCTGGTGCCAAGTGCACATATGGACACCCTGATGTTTGAACATGTCGATTGTGATGGATAATCCGTGATGAGCATAGGAGTTCAATAACAGACGACCCCCCTTGGAATTCTGATCAGGCGCCCATTCTTCCCCCTTACATCCTACCAGGTGTCACTGTCATTTCCCGCATAAGCAGTGACCTCCCTCAGCAAAACAACGGCATCTCCAGGAGTGCTGTCCAATAGTTAGTTGTGTTTAGGTCACTGAGCATGACCAGATCAGGCTCCTGGCCTGCCACAGAGGTGACATTGCCCATCCCTAGATCTCGCTTCTGTTACTCGGAACGGCACTGCCAAGGTCCCTGCTTCCGACCGCTACCCAGATCACATTGCATTTGACCGCCTTGGCCTCTGGAAAACATAATCCAATTTTTTCACTCATATTAGGGCTCTTTTGAGCCATGCTTTGTCTGCTTCTTCACCTAGAACCTGTTTGTCATGTGTGACCACACACAAACTTCCCCACCCCGATAAGGTGACTGCTCATGGAGGGGAAAATGCCTGTAAAAGTTATTATACTGTCACAAAGAAGAACATTAAAATGAAAGGAATTGACTACACATATTCATTAAGGCTGCCATTAGTCCCAATACATTTGTCAATGTGATGAGTATTGGGACATTATATTGAAACACTACACAACGCAGAGGCTCCAAATGACCATCTGGCAATCTTTCAAGTAACTTTATATCAGGGTCACTAACGTGAGTTGCCGGCGGGCCTGTTCTAAAAATAGCTCACTAGTAAAGTGATCATTTGATGTTAATATTTGTCAAAATTTATGTAAAGTCTTCCATATTTTTTAACTCTTTCATAACATGTTAGATCATTATGGCTAGTTATAGTGATAAATCATGAGCATGATCAGTGTCATACAAAAATATAATTATTAACAAATATATATTTCAGAAGTATGTATGAAACTGGTAGTCTTTTGCATTTGTGTGTGTGTGTGTGTGTGTGTGCGTGTGTGTGCGTGTGTGTGCGCGTATGTGTGCACACAAGTATAATAAGATGATTGTCCCATGGGAGAAAACTGTCACCTCCATTTTGTCTTTGTCTTAGTTCTTGTTTGGATAGCGGTCATTTCATGTCCTTGTGTGTGTGCGTGTGTGTGTGTACGTGCGTGTGTGTGTGTGTGTGTGCGTACGTGTAGTATGTGTGTACGTGCGTGCGTGCACGTGTGTGCAAGCTTGGTGCAAGCATTAAGTTAGGACATTGTCAAAAAAAAAAAAAAAAAGAGTATGAGTGAGTGTAAGAGTGGGTGTGCATGCTGGCAGGTTTGTGTCACGTGAAGATGAAAGTATGATTTGTGTGCACGTGCGTGTGCTTGCATGTGTGCGTGCGTCCATGTGTGGTTGAACAAGGAGCGTGTACTTCGGCGTCTGGCCTCCCCAGGGGTAGAACAATGACACACCATCTTTGTATCTTCTTCTTGCTTCATTGCCTCTTGGTCCACTGGGAAACACACATACACTTGCACAGACACACACACCTAACACCCCCCCCCCCCACACACACACACACACGCACACAGTGCACGTGTAAAAAAAGTAAGACTGTCGCAAAGTGTCAGAAAATAAATGAGACATCTCATGGATGACTGCTGCTAACCAAAAACATCCCTATCATTATAATTTCACCAAAAACATTCTGAATGTAGCTTTTGCTTTTTGGGGGACTTTTTTATGCCATCATAAAAGAGATGGCAGTGAGCATAACATTCTCCACACGGATTGCATTTAAGTGTTATTATGTTTGCGTGTGTGAGGTTTTTTTTATACAGTGGTGCCTTGTGATATGAGTGACTCGACTTACAAGTTCTTCGAGACGGGTGCCGTCGTTCAGCTTACTTTTTGCTTTGACTTGCCAGAGCAAACTTGAGATCCAAGTGCTGTGTGCTGGCAGTGAACTCCAGTCAGCTCAGTTTACAATAAACATCACCGTTGCAAATAGTTATTCAAAAAATGACTTTTATTTACTGTCAAACTAATCGACACAAAGTGAATTTCACCTCGTGAACATAAAAAGTGTTCAGAGCCTTTTAGTGTGCTGGCTTAACGCTGATTCTAAATGCAGGCATGTTGTGGTGCAGGAGTGCACAGGAACATTTTAATGTGCTTATGAGATGAGTGTAGCTGAGACTGTTGTTTGGTGCTAATTTTTTTCCCTGACCCATTGACCTCAAGGATACACGTAAAGATTTACAGCACATCTGGGTAAAGTCGGGCCCGCAAGCCACATTTGGCCTGTCCGCAATCATTAAAGGGAATTTTTATCTGAATAAAAATAAGGAAATGAATCTTTTGAAAAAATGTAAAAGAATATTTTAAATGAACCTAACATTAACCTACTCTTCTGTCTTCACCAAAAGCTGCAGTGGGTGAGTAACAAACAAAAAGCTCAATGTGGGCGTGCATTTTGTGAATAGCAGGCTCGTATTTTGCGTGACTCAGCATTTCAGCCTACATGAGTCAGGGTTGCATCATTAGAGGGCTCATTTGTTATAAGACCCCTCTGACCTGCTCTGTATTATTAACACTAACCCAAGAATGTTTGGTGTTTAGATGATATTATTTGTGTGCGTCCAACGCAGGAAAATCAAGACCAACTACTTCATCGTATCCCTGGCTTTCGCTGACCTGCTGGTGTCGCTCCTGGTGATGCCGTTCGGTGCCATCGACCTGGTGCACCAGCAGTGGATCTACGGCGAGACCTTCTGCTTGGTGCGCACCTCGCTGGATGTGCTGCTCACCACCGCCTCCATTATGCACTTGTGCTGCATAGCCCTCGACAGGTCAGAACCAAGCTCAAGGCTCGACCACTTAGCTGATTTATACACAAAGGAATACTGAGTGAAATTATGCCCAAAAAAATCAAAAGCAACTTACTGGGCAGAGTTTTTCCTTTTCTTTTTTTTTTTTTGCAAGTATTCAAATCAAAACTGGCCTAATGCAAAATAATTCAACAGCGGTAATAGAAATAAAAGGCAATTTATACCTAAAGAAGTAACAGAGATCGGCACTGGTTAGCATGTCCGCCTCACGGTTCAGAAGCGCGGGGTTCGATTGTGGCTCCAGGCCTACCTGTGTGGAGTTTGCATGTTGTCCCCATGCGTGCGTGAGTTTCCTCCGGCTACTCCGGTTTCCTCCCACATTCCAAAAACATGCATGGTAGGCTGATTGGCCGCTCCAAATTGTTTATAAGTGTGATTGTGAGTGTGAATGCTCCTTCGTCTATGTGTGCCCTGCGACTGGCTGGCAACCAGTTCAGGGTGTCCTCTGCCTACCGCCCGAAGACTGCTGGGATAGGCTTCAGCATGCCCGCGACCTTCGTGAGGATAAGCGATTTAGATAATGGATCGATAATTCAAGAACAAAAGAAATGAATGAGTATATTACGCTCAATGATCACTATGCCTCACAATGACGTTCCAAGGACACCTGCCGCCCGGATATAACCGCTGTCTGATCCCCTACATCCCCTAGACTCCTTTGACATTGACGTTATTACTACTGAAGTAAGACAGACCTGAAAAATTATCCAGTGACAGTGGACTTCCCAAAGTGAATGGTGCTCAATGACAAACTTAGCCATCGGGCATGAGTAACCTCTCACTGCAGAGTGCTTTTGTTCACATTAGTGGCTATTGGGCACAAATGCGAACGACTTCTTTTTCAGCCTAGTTATTACAGTCCAGTTACTCGAACCTGTTTCCTCACAAGACAGCCGGTGGCTATTTCCTATGTCCACCATTATTTGCTAGCTACACACCGAAAACGCATATTCACCACAATTCACAAAAGACTTGGATGTCATTTGTTATGTACAGTATTTTGTGTTCTTTAGGCTACTGTAACGTGCAGATTTAATCCCCCCCAACATTAAGATGATTATGGTGTACTCAAAGCAATCAAGTGTATTTTTGCCCAAAGAAATTAATTTCTTGGAGAAACAAAATCAAAACAAATAAATATATACACACATCAAAAGTAGTTCCAACACAATTCCTCAAACTGAAAAGTGATATTTAGAGAGGTTAAGGTTCTTTAATTCTTAACTCTTTGACTATTTTGACCCACAAGAGAACTGAGAACGGCTTTCCTTGGTGTAAAAAATGACTTAATACATCATCGTTATCATTTGGAGGAGAATGCTGGTGATGATTTGAGGTCCAGATGGGTCACCATGCAATCTGGCAAGCGGCGGTCCGACAGCCTTTCATGTGACACGTGTCACATGCGACGTCTGTCAGACTCTGTTGGAGCGCTCACTGGGGATGACTTTTTCCTCTTTGAGTGAAATGATGGAATTCAGCGGGAGCGAAAAAGCCCTTTGGTCTTTATTTGTGTCATATTTTACCAAATTGTGATGAAAACATGATGAAAGACTGTTCCTCTGCATCACTTCACATTTGCTGCATTTTTATTAATCATTGACTGATGTAAAAAAAGGAAAAACAAGGGATAAAGACAGGAAATGAACTGTTAATTGAGTTTGTTTGACTTGACGCTAGTATATATCGTGCAGCTACCCTTGCATCCTTAGGCCCTTCTCTTCCTAATTTATTGAGAATTAATCGGTTTCTGTTAGCCCACATGTGACCCCCGCTGCTGTCATCATAACATTGTCTCATCTTTCCTCTTGTTGCCATTTTCTTCACTATAATGTGTTTCTCGACAGTCATTCATGACAACTGTCACCTCGCACAATAGCAATAAACGGAATTGGGAGAAATCATCCACAGTCATTGCTCCAGACTAGCAATTTTTGCTAGGACCGCAGAAGCACCGAACTTAAAAATTTATGAGCGGGGGAAGAACATTTAGGGGCACACACGGTAGATGTGGCTTGCAAAGTAGATGTTCACATTTCGCTCCATCTACACGGTATTACGGCTAAGTAGATGCGGAAACTACACTTTCAATTCACATTCCATTGCACAAGTTACGACATATAATGAACTAAATTTAAGTTATACAGCTTGAATACTAAAAATGTGAACTCATTTAGACTGGCAGTGCACGTTATTAAGTTAGCGGATTTCACACTGCACATCTTAGTGGGTTTCCGCGATGGGCATTCAGTCCCAGGGTGGAATGGTCCGTCCATCCGTCACTGACGGACGCCCATTTTGAGGACGAAGGGCAAGGGACGAGAAAGATTTAAAAGATAGGACGCACTCACGATGGATGGAAGGATTTTTGTTTCTCTATCCGTGTGATCCGTTAATTGTTGCACGTGTCTTATTGGATATTATAGTGACAAAGTGTCAATTTGCACCGCTGATATAAATCTAATCGTTAAGATAGCAGCTATTGAGCGAGCTGAAGTTTAATATTCAGCTCATGTGCATTCGCGTATGACTTGCCCAAGGATATGCCGTTTTTTATTTTGTCATAGCAACGTTCTGTTATCACGATTTTAAAAGTCTTTTCATCCAAAGTGCAGCAAAAAAAAAGATTTCATTTAAAAAAAAAAGTCTGGAGCCTTGACAGTAAAATTAATAAATGTAGTATTGTCAATAACTACCATTGTTTCCTTGCCATTTCCTGACGTAGGCACTGATCATGTTACCCATCTTCTAAACCGCTGTGATGGGAATGTCCACAACTGTCAGGGGGCACAACAGTCGAGGGTGCAGGCCAGATTCTCCAATTTTAGAGGTTGCGGTTCACATTTGATCCAGGTGTGATCCGCATTTTGTTTACATGGTGGCCAGATGTAATCTTTCAATAGTTTACATGTGTTCCCAATGTGAGCCCCATCTAGTCTACATGTGGTCCAGATTTGTTTTTCATGTAGTGTAGATGAGCTTTACACACAGTTTAGTATAGACCTGATGTGGATGAGATGAGATGAGATGATCACAACTGACGTATTTGTCTTGATTTGCCGTGATTTGTGTCTAAATCTGATATTCACCCAATCTATATTTTGTCCTGATGTGTCGTTTCCCTGATTGTTGATACTTTTGTGAGTCGGCTACTCATCGCTGGTTTTTCCTGTCACAGCATGGAGAGCTTTTTAAATGAAGTCATGGAAAGCGAGACGAGACACATTAAATCAGCTCGTTTACAGCAGCTTTCACAATCAGACACAAAAGAATAGAGCGATTAGAGAATCTTCTCTTGTTCTACGGAGGTGTTGGGAGGGCAAGAAGACAATGAGAGAGGAAACGGAGAAGAGAGCAGAACAAGAGAAGTGAACAGCTGCACGTACAAAACCTCTCTTTCCTTTCCAAAAAAAACATTGGAGGAATGAGGGAATACATGAAGACGGATACTAAGAGACAAAAGAACAGAATGGAAATGATGCCAAATGCTCAAATATCATAGCAAATCAAATTTGGTTTTCCCCTGCTTTTTGGATGCACTAAGACTCTAATTTATGCAGCGTTGTTGACATGGTTGTTTTACCGCAAGATACTTCTTGGGGGTTGATTGATGTGACGTTTCAGATACAGTTCTGAGATATCAAACAGGCTAAAGTTAGCTTTCTACTATCCATCCATCCATGCATACATTTTCTGAACCGCTTTATCCTCATGATCCTCACAATCACACCTACGGCAATTTTTAGAGTGCTCAATCAGCTTACCATGCATGTCTTTGAAATGTGAGAGGAAACCCGACTACCCGGAGGAATACCATGCAGGCACGGGGAGAACATGCAAACTCCACACAGGTAGGCCGGAATCGAACCCACCACCTCTGCACTGTGAGGCGGACCTGCTAAGAAGTTCCACCGTGCCACTGCCTTCTATTATGAGATAACAATTAATGAGATTTAAATCTGAAAACATTGGTTTGCAATTTTTGACATTAGAATTATCAACAATGCCTAAAATGAGACAAATTGCTTTGGGACTCGAAGGCTTTGCTTTTTGGGTTTTACTGTCTTTTCGTTTTATTATTATTATTATTATGAGATTATCTTTTTTTCTGGGGACCTGTTTTTAGAAAAAGCCCGCAGAGTGCTTATCTTGGAGCCTACCTGGTACTTGCAGGCACCATGTTGATGAGCCATGTGCTACAATCTATATACTTTTGTATTACTCAACTGTATGTTGTGTATGACCAAAACTAGAAGGAATAATAAACATCATACTCATTACTGCTGCTTACTAAAAATAATGTGTGAAATGTCTTTTTATGCTAAATAAAATAATAAAATTGTCCATGCATGTAAAAAAAAACAGCCATGTCGGGGCTGCCAGTGTGCGACCGGTGCACCACATTTTAAATGAGCGGATCCACTTTGACTTGCCATGATTGAAGTAAGATGTGATCACTCCCACAGCAGTGCAGACCTTCCTCTCTCGGGTCCCCTGGTCTGCACTCATCTGAGAAATTAGCAGTAATGGGCGTCTTAGAATTCTCGTTTTTGCCAAGGATATTTTTTATCTTCTGCTGTCCATGTGAGATAAACCGGAAGTCCTTGGAGGATAAAATCATTTGAATTCTACAAATGCATTAAAGTTACGGTGCATGGATGCAACCTTGAAGCCTCCCTTAGCATAGGTTATTCCTGACCAACCTTTTTGATAGGATATTATACACAGTTCAACAGCAACATTTAAAGCAACAGGACCCAAGTTGTTCAAGTTTTATGCTTCAGACTTGAATATTCAAGTAATGTCTAAAAAAAAAAAATTGTTTTGTTTTTTACCACAAGTGGATAGTCAATGAGAATGGGCAAATCTACGGTCATTGAAAACTGTCATCAGAGAAAACAACGTGTCTTTGTCTTTTTAATTTTATTATCACACTAATATTTTGGAAGTGAAGTCCGTGAGCTTGAAAGTGACGTCGGCAACACTCGGCATGTGAGTTAGGAAAAATAGAGTCGAATTCAATTCAGTCCTATGTTGGAAAGTAAGCACCTTTCGATTGTTCTTTAACCTGATGATGTCATCCAAAAAGGTGACAGAAAATGGCCTGAAGGTTAGAACCTTTGATTTTCCAAATAGGCCCCAGGTTTAACCCGCCCATAATCTTTACATGCCCTACATGTAGTCCGGATGGAATCTACTTTGAGTCTAAATGTTAAGAGACACGCAAGTGACGCGTTAAACTCGCCGAATGACAAACTCAGATACAGCTCTGTCATTATGTTGCCAATCAATGCTAATCAATAGTCACACATAAACAGGAAATAGTGTCCGTGCAAATATGGACTTGAAAATCAATAAATGGGGGCTGACAGTGCATCAGACAACACAATCCTTAATGGAAGCAAATGTTCAATGCTGACTCACTCTGCATTGGGGACAGTTAAGGCGACGCCCCGTCACATTCAGCATTGTTTTGCAAATATCTTGTTTGAATAAATGTGTTGTATCAGTCTTTATTTGTTGTTTGCGCTCTGTTTTTTACAATGAATGCTTACACTTGATATCATGATGATATCATTTTGTGAGGAATTTAACAATATGAAGTGTTTGCGTCCAGGTACTATGCCATCTGCTGCCAGCCTCTGGTGTACCGCAACAAAATGACACCCATGCGTGTGGCCCTGATGATCGGTGGGTGCTGGGTGATCCCCACCTTCATCTCCTTCCTGCCCATCATGCAAGGATGGAACACCATCGGCATTGACCATGTGGTGAGTGTCTTCATTTTATAATAATCCAAATGTCCTTCTTGAAAAAAAATCATACAACTGCAAATTTTTTGCTAAAATGTCTGTCAGTTTTACAAGTTCCCATTATGACCTTAGCTTGACAATTTTGATGTAGTGAGATAATGAATTTTAAAGATGAAACAAAATGTCATTGTTCACAGGGTTGCTCATTATTTATTTATTTTTTTCAGAAAGAAATACCTACAATGTCAAGATTATAACATTTTTCTACTTCTTACGACAATTTAAAAGAAATTGGACATTTTTTATTTTTTGTTCTTGTTTGTCTCATAAAATATATTTATATATTTATTTTATTTTATTTATTCTCTTGAATACCATTTCATTTATAATTAAAATTATTTGAGTTCCCATCACTTTTCGCATACAATTATGATTTATTTTCCTTGAACATGATGGTACTTAATACGCAGAAAATAATTTATTTTTCTTGGAAAAAAATCAATTATGATAGCAGTTTTTTTTTTCCAGGAGAAAATATGTGTCATACTTTGGTGAGGCGAATTGATAGTGGCTGGTGTTCTCACTGCAATGACAAGCCCTCCCCCCTTTTTGTTGTGGGTTGCCTAAGGATCATCTCAGCAAAGTGCTCACCTAACACAGACATGGAAAGATTTGTTAGCAGTATTGGATAGAACTTGGTCTTATGCTTTGAATTTAGCTCATAATTAATGACAGCAAAATGATGAGTGTTTTGTTTTCATACATCGAGTTTGTTTCCTTGTAAGTTTATGTCATTGAAAAAAAAACTATTATTCTAATGTGATTTCATGATAAAAATTACTCTCAAAGGGTATTGACGTTCAGCTAAGAAATGATGAGTAGAATAGACAACACAGAGACTAGAGATGCTTTTGAATTAACTTTTGACACCCCTTGAGGCAACTACCAAAACTACATGTTGAGTTATTGCCCAATAGCAACCCAAACATTGAATTAATCCTTCCGTTCTTTAGTTACAAAGTAGTCTCCAAAAAACCTTTTAAGGAAAACAGTTTGCTTTTTCTTGTCAGGCCAGCGAGCAAACTACTCCCCAGCCTCTGTTAACCTCGCTCGCCCTCGGTTGCCCTTGCTCGGTGACCCGGTTCGCGGTCCAAAATTGCGGTCCAATTTGGCACCCTGCACACACACACACACGCACGCACGCACACACACACACACACACACACGCACACACACACACACACACACACACACACACACACACACACATTCTCACACACAAAGAGCAGTTTAGTCTGGTTAGGAACTTTATTCCTCTCTGAGGGTCCAATTAAAAGTTCTGACAGCGACTTGTTTCTGAAGGAATTCCACAGCTAGATGGTCATACTTTGCGTTGCATTCATTTGCATTGCTATCAATGATGTTTTGTTGGCAAAGCAGCTTGATCAGATGCATTAGCCTGGACATACATGAAGTTGCTTAACAACTGAGTGAATTTTTAGCATTTTAGCTTACATTATGATGATTGCCACATGTAGCTACAGAAATTGTGTTTTTTGGCATTTGGACTTGGATGTTGGAGCATATTGCTTGCACCATTATTAGTTAGTTAGGGTTAGAGCAACGCTGGCGTCTGGACTGTTGACTGCCGCTTCTGTCCCGGACCGTGTCAACATTTCTCAAAAACTGTTTGATTCATCACATTCTATTATTTAATTATTGTGTTTTTCAACGATGCAATATTATAGAGGAGAATTATAGAGTGCTATTTTTATTATTGATAGCAAAAATGTTTTGTCATACCTTGGACAATAAATCACAAGCTGCTTCAGCCATTTTATTTTATTTTGATTTCCCCAAATGGATGGAGTCCCACTAAGTATTGTGTGTTGCGTGCGCGCAGATCGACGAACGTCGTCACACGGAGGGCAGCAACTCCACGACGTGCGTGTTCCTGGTGAACAAGCCGTACGCGGTGACATGCTCAGTGGTGGCCTTCTACATCCCGCTGGCGTTGATGGTGCTGGCCTACCAGCGGATCTACGTGACGGCACGGGCGCATGCCCTCCAGATCGGCGCGCTGCGGCGGGCGGGCGGCGCCTCGTCGGACTCAGCCGACCAACAGCGCAATCACCACATGCGTGTAGAGACCAAGGCGGCCAAGACGCTGTGCGTCATCATGGGCTGCTTCTGCCTGTGCTGGGCCCCCTTCTTCATCACCAATGTGGTGGACCCCTTCATCGGCTACACAGTGCCCGACCAGTTGTGGGCGGCCTGCCTGTGGCTGGGCTACATCAACTCCATGCTTAACCCCATCCTCTACGCCTTCCTCAACAAGTCCTTCCGCCGTGCCTTCCTCAGCATCCTGTGTTGCGGGCGCAAGCTCTACCGACGACCTTCCGTGCTGGTGGGCCCGCACGTGCCCTGCAACGCTGCGCGCATCAACGGGTCCACGCATGTGCTCAAGTAAGTGCCATTCTGCCGCCGATATGTGAAAACGATTGCTGAGATTGCCGGCTCGACTTTTTTTTTTTCTTTGTGAAAACATTGACAACATCTACAATGCTAAAAAAATATTGCCATAGTTTGAAGGTATTGAGGCATTGTATTAAAGGTTTTGGTGTAAAGAACTTGTATTTAAACGACTGATTGTTAAGGTCTTAGTTTTAAGGACTTGGATTTACATTATATTGGTTTTAAAGATAAGTTCAAGGCCTCAGATTCAAGGTCTTAGCTTTAAGGCTTTGGATTTAAGGTGTTAGATTTAAGGACTAGATTTGGGATTTCAGTCTGAATTTATTAAGAGTTCAGGCCCGACGCCTAATTCACAATGGGTGCGGAATAGCTGCGTTGTGGTCTTCTCTGGAGCGCAGCAAGGAATAGAAAGCATTGGAGTCGACGAGTCCATTCACACTGGATGCGGTGCAGTCCGCGGAACGTTGCCGCCGTTCACTTGCCTTCAATGTGAACGAAAGGATGGCTATTGTTTACAAGTAGCTCTCTTTTACACGATTGTTATCACATGAATGGATAGTCTTGGATTTAAGGTCTCACTTTTAAGGACATGATTTTCAAATTTGGGATCTTTTGGGATTTATGGAGTCTAATTAGCGGAAAACTCTCATTTACTTCCTTAGTTTCATGTTAGAAAACTGTTCTTGTTGT
Source organism: Syngnathus acus (assembly GCF_901709675.1). NCBI lineage: Eukaryota > Metazoa > Chordata > Actinopteri > Syngnathiformes > Syngnathidae > Syngnathus > Syngnathus acus. The sequence continues at coordinate 19,851,934 of NC_051095.1, read as the reverse complement.
TCCAACTTTCTTCAGACATTCCTCACTGATCAGTCGATGACCCCACAAGATGTTTTTTATCTTTTATTGGGAAATCTCTTGCAGGAAATCTGTGGTGGTCTTGATTTAAAACGTTGGACCTTTTATGAACATTATTTGGATGTGTTTAGCTACAGAATGCATGTGTGGCCTTTTTTTTTTTTTGTCTCCGGCAATGTTTAGAGCATGCGCACGTGTATGTGTGGGTAACAATGTCTTGCAGACATAAACAAAAGCAAAGAGAGAAACATTCTAACAGGAAATGTTGCTCTCGGCTGCCAATCGCAACAAGCCATGCGCACACGAACACACACACACAGACTAATGCACACGCACACACACACACACACACACACACACAAACACACGTCGCTAATATGCATACCATACCGCAGGAATTCTGCCGCATACTTCAATGCTCTAAAATGATGAGAAGAAACAACTTTTTGCCACCTTCATTTGAACTTGAAAGGAATTTTGTTGTCCAAGTCCACCCTCGGTGTTTATCCACGTGTTTTGTTCTAATATCGAATTGGTCGACTGTATGTGTCAATTTTAACCTTGTTTTTCACCCTCCCTCTATTCCCTTCCCTCTTTTATCCTCCTTTCTTTCTTGGCCCTTTTCTTTCTTTTCCTTTCCATCGGTTCTCATGTCTGCATTCTTCTGTCCTTGTTTCCCTTTGTTTCTCTTCCCCATTTGCAACTTTCTATCCATCCTCTTTACTTCCTTCTCTCACCCCTCCCTGCAATCTATCCCGTACTATTTATTATTCTTCCTACACCTCCTTCCCTATTTCTATATATTTATCATATTTTGCCCTATCAATCCATATTTCCATTCCCTTCCTATTTGTCTGACAATATCCTTTTTTCACACCTTACCTCTTTTCGTCCCCATTTGAGTTCCCTCTATCCTTCGCCGTCCTTTGTTCCACCCCTCTTCCTCCACTCATTCTTCCTTTTTCACCACCTGCTTCACCTGTTTTTATGTCTATATTTTATATTTACTTCCACTTCACTTCCTTTGCTCACCCCTATCATCCTTTTTTTCTTTTTTGTCTCAAAACCTATTGTGACTTTTTTTGGGTTTCTTTTGCTTTCCCCCCCACCTTTTTCTGCTTTGCATGCCATCTGTCCATTTCATTTCCATCTATTCTGTCGCCATTCTTTCATTTGCTCATCGCATACATTGCACGGTAACTTGCGTTTTATATTCTCTTGCATTCTTTTTCATTCCTTCCCCAAATGAACCCTTTCTTCACATCCCTCTGCTTCATCTTCCTCCTCCTCTTTGTCCTCGTTCTTTTCCTCCTCTTTCTTCTCCTCCTCGTCCTCCCTGCTCGTGTCTCCAGCAGCTGCTCCTCTGCCTCCAAACTGCTGCTCTGGTTGTGCAACACCAGGCCAGTGCCTGTCTAGCCACTCTTAAGCCTCACCTGCAGGCACGCTCTCTCACTCTCGCTCGCTCGCTCAAGTGAGTTTGGCGCACTCACACGCACACGTATCTCTTTGACATCAATTACAGAAGGATTCAAATCTGAATGAATTCAACTTTACCCAATGCTACTTCATGGAAATTCTTGCAGTAGATCCAAATCAAAATCCTTTGCTTCCAAATGATAGTCACCAAAATATATATATTTTTAAATCATATTTGGAAGAAAAACAACGCTAATGGAAACATGTCTGCATCTTCGCTCACATAATTATTATTCTCGGATATGTAATTCTTCAAGTGTTTTGAATTATTTTAAATTTATTGAATAGTTTGCACATTTCTTTTAAATCTAATTCCCTCAAGGGGCATTAAATTGTATTTTTTTAATTCAGAAAAATTAAATGAATATGTATTTTTGTATATATTTTGTTTATCATGCTAATTTTTCATATTTATATTTAGAAAATATTCAGTATGTAACTTTTAATCTCTCAATGTGAATACTTTAATTTGTTTAAATATTCTTCAAAGTTCAGTTAATATCTTTTATCAAAGAGACTAACTATTTTCTTTTTATTTATTTATTTGTGTTATGTTTTGTTTATTGTGCCAACTTTAATCCCTCACATGGAGAAGAACATTTTTTTACTCATACTAATTTTGATAGTAATTTAATGAATTAGGATGGATGGATAGATCCCTGATGGTCCAGTGGTTAGGATGTGGAGCTTTCACTGCCCGTGGCCCGTCTAGTCTAGAGGCATACATTTATTCAAATATTTGCTAATTCCTTGTACTCCTTTTAGTCCTCCAATGCAATACTGTACAGCGTTTTTGCTGGTTTAAATTGAAGCAGAGTCCAACCTGATAATGAGCCATATGATGTGCATATATTGTATGAACTGACTCACTTTTTTTTTACAGGCACAGTGAAAAACACAGTTCTTTCTAAAACTATCCATCTAAACTCTATTATTTTAGTTTTAGATATAAAGTGGAAAAAAATTATTTAAAAAATTCACACTGCCCGTGCACTCCTCTGCGAGTGGGCACATTTGGAAAGAAGAGTGCACTCCGCTCCCATTCATTTCCAATCGCAGCCAGCAGTAGTGCACTGTGTCTGCAGTCAGAGCGCCACTGGCACTCCTTTTTTTGGTGCATTCTGAATTTTCTTCAGTAGTTGCTTCAGGTCCTTCTGGTGCATTGCTGCGTATATACTAGCGCCTCCATAGTAACAAAATACGCAGCTGCCAAATCACTTGCACACCTGGAGTTTCACGTTGGGTTGAACGATATCAATTGCTGTGGTTGGTGGCGGCACAAAATCATTTTTGCAATTTTGAACACAGAAAAGACCCTGCTGTATTTATAGTTTTGTATTTGCAAAAACTTTACAATAATTTAATATTTAACTGGTTTGAAAACTGTTTAGTTTACTCATTTCAATCCCACAAAAACAAGATAGGTTATTGTTTAAATATTTGTGAATAATTGTACTAATTTAATCCCACAATGAAACACTTAGATTTAATTGTTTGCGATTTATATATTGTTTCATTTTTTTAATTATTATTAATTACACTATACGTAGTTACTCATTTTAATGATACAAGGAGAATACTGATGGTGTATATTAATCACATGAGAAAGAAAATTCAATAAATTAGCGAGCGGGCGAGTGGTGCATTTTTTTTCTTTGTCATCAGTCTGTTGTGACTTTTGAGTCTAATCAAAGAAAGGACAGTAATTGTGCACAAAGACAAGCTAAGTGTGATTAATGTATGTGTCACGGTTGCTTTTTGCTGAGCCCACAGGGCTCCTAATTACTTAGTGGTGATAAACCAACCAACTGATACAATTGCCTTGTTCTGAATGCCTTTTATTTATCCCATTACCCATGAGCAAAATGTCTCCCATTGAGTTTGAAATATAATTTTTTATGAGAGGGAGTATGCTGTGAGAACAAAAGTATTAAGATGCAGCTGTTAATGGTTAAATTTATCAATCAATAGTCCTTCATCGGGTTAGTAATTGTGTTAGTGTAACTTGGGGTTAGGCATTCAGGTAAATTTGGGCTGGGGTAAATTAACATTGCAATACGAAAAAAAGTTTTCATTCGTGTTTCTATTGGGCAGTTATGACAAATATCGCTCTCTTTTCAAATGTGGGCCTTGAGCAACAGTCAACAGTGCCTTGAGATACAAGCATCTTAATTTATGAGCTTTCTCCAAATGTTTTGTTACGAGCTGGCAGTGAATGCAACTCAACTCGCTTCACAAGGTCAATTCTTCAAAGAAGAGGCTTTAAACTGTTCATTGCCACTTCCAGTGGATTTTTTAACTGACCCTAAAATAATCTTTGGAATCTGACCTTTAAGTGTATGAAAGGAAATACTGTAAATGTACTTAAATAATGATTCTATTAATTTGTATTTCACATCAATGAAATCAAAATGCTCTTACATAAATACGTAAACTAAACATTAAATGCAAATGTTTTGTACTCACTTAAATGACAGTAAACTGAATTTAAAAAATGTACTTTACAAATGTATCTGTATTCCCAAGACTTTCATCCATTCCATGTACTACATTTAATTTTGAGTCAATAAATATGTGCTGATTGTAGATTCCAACTAATGTACGATTGTTGACGTATCTGTATGTCTGTCTACAAAGACTTCCTTTGCTCTTTTGTTTTATGAAGAATAATTGTGTGCGCACATATGCAAGAATCAATCCACCGGTTTCCCCACGAGCCTCTGGTGCAGATGGCAGCGCCATTTTCAGAGCTATAAGTGAGTGCCCTTGGTCATAGCTCTTTGAATGGTACTGCAGTATGCACACAGCTGAGCGGCCGTGTGTCCAAATCCTACCCCGCACGCCCACGCCACAGGACGATGAAGAGATTCGACGGAGACAGATTTCATTCGACGCTTCAGTGTGTGTGTGTGTGTGTGTGTGTGTGTGTGTGTGTGTGTGTGTGTGTGTGTGTGTGTGTGTGTGTGTGTGTGTGTGTGTGTGTGTGTGTGTGTGTGTGTGTGTGTGTGTGTGTGTGTGTGTGTGTGTGTGTGAGTGCGTGCGTGCGTGTGTGTGTGTGTTCATTCATGCATTCATTTTTGTAATCTAAACTGTCTCAAGATAGTTCACCAAAGTTTAATTATCTTAGCCCTTGAGGTCTGGATATAGTACATCAACCAGGAATTACTGTGCCCTTTAAGGAACAAACAACCCCGTTGACCTTTTTCTCTGCAATCTGGATCCTATGCTGTCTTAGCATCTGATTTGTTTTTGACCAGAGTGTGCAGCGTATTGATGTCAAATATCGTGCTATTTTAATTGAAAAGGTTATTTGTAGCTCTGTGTGTACGTGTGCTCCCGCTGGCTGGTTTATGAAGGGTAAATGGCACCAAGGATCACATTTAATGACACAAATGGTTCTTTTTTTTGAGGCGCGCTTGTTGCCGGGGGCAACACTGAAGCTTAGCTGCAATGTGATTGCAAGAAAAGCAGTTCAGCTCAGCTCCTGGAGCTTTCTGCTCTGTTTGCATCGTCTGTGATGCTGCAGATACAGTTCCATGTTCATTTTCACATCCTGTCTTGTGATTGAAGATTGCCAATGCCAAAATATGTACATTTCTTCTAATCTAGCAAGCTGCCCAGTTCCTTCGCATAACGCTTTGAAAATTCAGCCCCCAAAGTCGGTTTGATTGAGCAATGTGTTTTGGGTGTGTCAAAGTAAGAAGAAGTTTCTATCATGAGTAGACGCACAAAAAGTCTCTAAAGGCTTTGCATTGTCTACGGGAACCTTCAAAGAGTGACTCCTCTAACAGATTTTGGTTTTGAGTGCTAACATAATAGCAACATTCTGATTTTGAAACAAATTCTAGAGACTGATATGACCAAAAAGACCTTTAACTGCTTGAGGTTTATTTTCACCACATGCCCTTTTAGGTAACGTCTGGGCATAATTGTTGTTTATTAAAGATCTCGTAAACGGGAATGTGATTGTTGCCATGACGACAAATCAAATATACGAGGAGTGAACATTTTACATTTGTTTACTTAAACTTCAAAGGAACAAGTTAGGGTGTTGACCTGATGATGCCTCATTGGACACCGTCATGGCTGTTGAGCACATGCGCACACACACACACGCACACACATCCACGCACACACACACATACATACACATACATGCACACGCTCAGAATCTCTCCTGAAAGCAATTAGTGGTGTAATGGTGCGCCACGGCTGTCACTCGTTCGAAAGAATGAATCTCTAATCTACTGTGAGAGTGCTAAACACACACACGCACGTACAGAAGCATGCACATATACACGCAAACCCACTAACACACTCATTTAAGTAGTAGACAGTAAAAGTTTTTCCTCTGTTGTTCCTCATTAAATCTAGTGCGTGATGCGTTCGTGGTGTTCCATGGTTGTAGGAATAGCAAGACCGCAGTCATCATCATCTCTCTGTTGGTTTTCTGCCCGACTACACACAGATTGGCTTCTTGGCTTTATGGTGCTGCTAATGAGCTTTGGATTCTCCATAACGATTTGTGACATTTACCGGTGCCAGTGTGTATGGGGAGAGATTTGTGTCAAGATTATTCACACAAATACGTCTGCAATATTCACACGTGTTTTTCAGATCCACAAATATATTCCTGATTTCCTAGTGTTTTTTAGATCCACAAATAAACCCGCGATTTTCACATTTTTTTCAAATCCACAAATATATTCTTGATTTTCATGTGTTGAGTGAGTGAGTGAGTGAGTGAGTGAGTGAGTGAGTGAGTGAGTGAGTGAGTGAGTGAGTGAGTGAGTGAGTGAGTGAGTGAGTGAGTGAGTGAGTGAGTGAGCAACTGACCGACTGAGTGTTATTTTGTGAGTTAGAGAGTTAGTTACTTCTTCGGTTAGGTTCGGTTAGGTTACTGCAGTTTTTTTGTTCCCATTCCTGTTAGCTTGATTTACTGTAATTCTCAGCCAGAGACGCTATTGACCAACTCTTTGTGAACAAAGGACTTCGATTTGGATCGAGAAGGAGCATTGTATTTAGTGGAGCCTTAGGGCGCTCCCTCAACTTCACATGATTTTGATTTGGGATGAAGAAACCTGTTTCATGTCCCAGCTCAGTGGCCTAGTGGTAGAGTGTCCGCCCTGAGACTGGAAGGTTGTGGGTTCAAACCCCGGCCGGGTCATACCAAAGACTATAAAAATGGGACCCATTGCCTCCCTGCTTGGCACTCAGCATTAAGGGTTGGAATTGGGGGGTTAGATCACCAACTGATTCCCGAGCGCGGCACCGCTGCTGCTCACTGCTCCCCTCTCCCCCAGGGGATGGATTAAAATCACACGGGGATGGGTTAAATGCAGAGGACAAATTTCACCACACCCAGGTGTGTGTGTGACGATCATTGGGACTTTAATCTTTAATCTTTAATCTCTTTTACATGTTGTGCCTTCTTTTATGTGGTGCGTGTCAGGTATTTGGTGCTTCAAAATGGGAACCATGTGGCACAGGAGAAGGAAAAGCTGCACGACCACGCAGAGTCCTGCTTGTGACGCGTCGTCACACACCTCCACGAAGCCCATATGCGGGAATGGTGCGCAACGCCGACTCGGCCTAGATCCACGGCTGCTAAGAGAGTCTGGTGGACCGTGGCCAAACTAGTTCTGGCTCTGGTTCTGGCCCCAATGTGACTACGGTCACGAACAAGCACCACCTGTGGGACTTTGAGGGTGTGATGTTTCCGAAGCGAATGTTAATATGGTAGTTAATTTAACAGTAGATTTATATCACCTCTTTGTGCGTGCGCGCGTGCGTGTGTGTTTGTGTGTGCGCGTGTGTGAGTTTGTGTGCACGTGTGTGCACTTTGTGTGTATTTATGCATTTGTGTGAATGTGTGTGTATGCATGGATGTGAAGGTGCACGCAAACAAACAAATGTGCATTAACTGCAGACTTTCATCTTTGATTTGAGTTCAGGTGACGAGCGTAGGAATTATACTATAAAGCGTGTATGCCTCCCACTTTTGTAGGGACCAAAAGGGAGTTAACAATCCTAAATCATGCTTTCAATTTGGTTACAAATTCTTTGCAGTCAATTACTGCCTTAAGTCTGGAATGAATCTGCTGAGGCTCTGCCAGACCTTGAATGGAAACGATCATTGCGTAACATTCCACTTCTTTGCCTTAAGGTCGCTTTCGCAGTGAGCTTTGTGTCATTGTCCATCTGCACTAAGACGCACCATCCAATGCATTTTGAAGCATTTGATTAAGTATGAACATATAATACCTGCAGAAGCCCATCAGAATTCATGTCAGCAATCCCATCAGAAATAAATGCAAAGCAATCACTTCCATTGGCTGTCATACATGGCAATTAATAATAATAATGGATCATCTAAGTAGCCAACTGTTCCATTACTTTTTGTCACTTAAAAAGTGAGATATATACGTATATAAAAACTTGTATTTGTGACACTGTTCACCTGATATGGATGTAAATACCCACACATTCAAGCTGAAAGTCTGCAATTAAAGCACATCTTGGTTTCATTTCAAATCCATTACGGTGGTGTTTAGAGCCAAAAAGATGAGAATTGTGTCAAAGTCCCAATATTTATAGACCCGTCTGTTCTTTTCGAAGGGGAAAACTCGTAGTTTGGATTTTGAAAGATGTCTTTTGTGACGCTAGTCCCGGGATATTTCTGACACACCTCAGATAAGTGCAAATGAATGCCTGTGCATTCCTTCCAACAGTATGTGCATGCCTGCACATGTGTGTTTTCACGGTGATGCATGTGGGATTTTTTTTGTCTCTTACAACCATTTGTGCGCGTGCGTGAACAGTACTCTCCCGTCATTCCATGCTGCACCCATGCCTCCTCCGCGTGTCACATGACCCATTGGCCCCAGGACTGGGAATGTAGAGGACCGTATACGTACTCAAACATGTTTACATAATGCAACTTTAGTAACCTATGTTGTTGGTCTTTAATTTAGGCCCTCGACGCCATTTGACTTAGCATGATTAAAGTTGGTTGGCATGTATGTCGTGAAGAAACTCCAAAAAGTCTCAACAAGCCATCCACAAAAAGACAAAATCTGCCATTTTTTTTGTCACCATCGTAGGCTCAATTGTCAATTTTCAAGAGTCCCTCAAAAACAAATGTGTGTTTTGGACTTTGCCTGATCGCTACCAAATTTGTACCATACAAATGGATGCATCTAAATTGGGGAATATTTTTCTCAATGCGTATGATGACTCTCAAAACAGAAACTCTAATAAATTGAGAAAGGAAATTTCGTATTTTCGTAGACATTTCTCACAAAAACATCTCAAGGAGCTATTTCTGAAAAGAGACACAGTCGGGGTTATTTTGGTTGGAAGAGGGAATTTTAGTGTCATGAATAAAACCAACCCAAAGGTCTCACAAAGCCATGCCTTAAAGACACAGGAAGTCTGCCATGTTGATTTGAAGCTGCAATTTTAGATTTTGCCTACAACTCTCAATGGGTGGACTCAAATGGCATTTAATGAATCATTTCCTTTCATTCACAAACAGTGGGTGGAATAAAGTCCCGAGACACCTCCCGAGTTCATCAAAAGAGATTGAACTAAATGTCAGGAAAGAAGACAATTTAGAACAGGGGTCACCAACACGGTGCCCGCGGGCACCAGGTCGCCCGTGAGGACCGCGTGAAATAGCGGCTTCTATTTATTTTATTTTATTTTTTCTATTTTTGTTTAAATCACACATGTGAACTGGAAATGACAATTAATAATAAAACATAGTTAAAGCTAAATTGAGCAAATTGGCTATTTCAAAAGTGTGTGTCAAACTGGTAGCCCTTTGCCTTAATCAGTACCCAGGAAATAGCCCTTGGTTTAAGAAAGGTTGGTGACCCCTGATTTAGAAGAATCACTTTCGGGGATGTCCCAATACTTTTGTCTATTTTGTGTAGTTTCACTTCTGATGGATTACTGCATTACTTTCATGATTTTTTTGGGGGGGTGTTTTGCTTTTCAAGCTGTGAGCTCACCCATGTGTGAAGCACGAGCACTTTGACACACACAAACACAATCTGAAAAATATAATGTTTAAAATTCATTCAATCAATGTTTTTGATGTCTTTGCTTTTCGATTATCTGTTGTTGTTTTTGTTGATTGGAACAGAGTGAGTGAGTGAGCGCAGTTTGTAAAATACTGTAAATAAAAAGAGACTTTATTGACACCCACTCTCTCTCTATATATATGCTATATGTGGACGTTTGCATTTTCTATGTAAACCAGTCTTAAAACCGTCATTTGAATCCCTAAGCCTCACTTAAAACCCTGTTTTAAAAGCCTGACTCAGACATCAGGCTCAAAGTTGAAAGCTTAACCCTCCCCACTTTGAAACCCTAACCCAGGCTTGAGACCGTAGTTAGAAATACTTACCCTTATTTCAAACCCTAATACGAAATAGTAACTCAGATTTGAACCGCGCCTTTCAAACCCTAATCTTGTCTTGATTTAAAACACAATGCAATGTGAGATTCTAAAAAACAATAACAATACCGTAGTTAGAACAAAACGGCAGCAATTCATCGTCTTACTGTAATAAATTTGAATGAATATCTGGCTTTTAATAATGTTTTTGGCAATGTATTGTGTAGAATGTAGATCATGGCCAAACTCAGGCTCAAAACCCTCATTTCTCAGTCTAGTTATCTCTTTGAATCTATCTCTGTGTGAATCTGTATTCTGCCACGTGAAAATGTCTGTCATGAACGCGTGTAGTACAACACTTTAGCAGCATGCTGTGATTTACATCCACAGAGCAGCATGTGTCCTTGCGCACACACATACACACACGCGCACACACGCACGTACGCATCACTTGAGTGTAAGTGTCTCAGCATTCATCTCTGTAATTGTCCAGGTCATCAAAGAGAAGAATGTCTTGGCAGCTAAAATTAGAATACGTCTGCTGCCTTCAACACTGTAATCGATGGGAAAGCGACAAATGTCAGCCATTATTCCATAATCCTCCCCAAATGCAATCATAGTGAAGGAGAAGAAGCGAGCATAAATACAGCAGTGTGCCCTCGCCTGCCTGCTCTGACATTTCAGGTGCGCTTAGCGGTGGACAAAAGGTGGCCATGTTGACTAACAGTGAATGAAATGGTGGACAAAAGGTGGCCATGTTGACTAACAGTGAAAGAAATGCACCGCATGACACTGACATTTGAACTAAGGAGTGCAGCTGGAATCCACATACAAGAGTCCTACTCTATTCTGCTTTTGAAAGAGACAGAAAAAGACAGGTGAGATTCATGGCTGGTGAAGGAAGCACTGAGCGAGATCGACCGAGGCAGCCTGACATTAAAAACTGAAACATAGAACTGAGAGTACTTCGTAAGAAGGAATTATGAGATGCAGTATGTCAAAAAGAAATTCCTGCTGTTGAGATACCCAACTTTTTTTTATATCTGAATAAATTTGCGCCATTATTGTTCTCAGCCCTTATCGCCAAATGTCAAAATTCTGACAGCCCCACGGGTGGAAGGGTGGGGTGACCGAGTGAAGGCCGAAGCCGAAATCAATTCTGCACCTTTGAACTGTGAGGCAGACGGCCGAACCCGTGCATTACCATGCCGCCCTTTCAAAGTACATTATAGACTGCTATTTTTCTAAAAAAAAAAAAAAAAATGCATTCTTTTTTTTATTTGTGGTTTTATGCAATCAGTAAAACAACATGTAAAGCACAGATATTAACGACATTAGTCTGACTGTCAAAACCTAATGTGCATATTAAAAATACCTGGAAAACATATGGAGCTGGGAAGAGAGAAAAAACAAGCAACTGCGATTATCATTATTTTCTCCTTGGATCGGACATTGCAGCCCAGTCAAAATAATTAGAAACCTTTATTCACGTTTTATTATTGTATGAATACAATTGCATTCCCTTTTCTTCAGTGTACTCCTTTGCAAGGCATAAAGGATAATAATTTGGTGATGACAAGTTAAGTGTTCTTCTTGCAAGTGAGTCATGTTCTCATCATCTGTTGTGCTGTAAGACTGGCAACTTTTAATTAGTTTGTAACTGAAAATGTTCAACTTTCATGCAGCAATAAATCATCGGTGCAAATTTGGCAGCTCAGCAACATATTTATGTCACTACAGCCACAAAAACAACAACATTATGATGATTCAATTTGTATTCAGATTCGGAGTGTAAAACTTTAATGTGCCAAGTGGGAGACAACAACAGAAGATACATGGTGTTTATGATGCTGCCATGATGATGCAATTGCAAATCATTTTTTATTCACTGGTGTTTGCTGTGAGAAAATATCAAATTTCTGTTATTTTTCAAGCAAACGTTAAAATGTTGCACGATAGAAGATAACTCGCCTGTTTTGGTCAAACTCTACCAAAATATATCACAGACTGCGAAGCCTTTTACTGACCAAATACTTTTTCTTAAGAAAACTATAACATTTTATGCCTCTGTCTTTTTTCTTTTTTTTTTTTAGAGGAAATGTTCTGTTTATCTAGTAAAACGTTGGATTTTTAGGGGGAAAGCAGAATTCTAATGCATATTAATATTATTTTAATCATGGTGTTAAAGAGCCTTTAAAGGCAATATGTGCAAAAGCAAAACACTACGGCGAAGTACTTGCTTCATATAACAATTAAAGCTTGAAACTTGAAACCTGAAGCCGGGAGAGTTTAATGCCATCGGAAGTTATCGTCGGGAAAATGCTGCTCTCTGGTGTCAGGTTAAGATTGCGAACTCCCTGGAAAAAAGAAAAAGGGGCACCTCGTTGGCAAGGTCACGATTGGCGTCATGCATCCATCCTGGCGTGTTTTTTTCTATTTTTTTTTTAACCATTGGTATAGTGCAGGGGTTGGCAAACCCGTGGCTCCAGAGCCGCATCTTTAGCACACCCCTAGCGGCTCCCTGGAGTTTTTGCAAAAATGCGTGAAAATGGAAAAATATTTATTTTTTGTTATTGGTGGTGTTTTTTTAAATATGGTTTTTAGATGGTAATCACCACACAACCATACTTATGCTGTAAAAATGTATGTAGTCGTAAATATATTAAAAATACCGAATTTAAGAATGACGTCAAATAGCAAAATTGCGTCATAGCCTGCGACACAGCACAGGTGAGTTGTAAACAAACAGGTGTGTGAGTGATGGGTCATGGATTCAAAAGGCAAAAAAGAAAAAGATTGCTGATGAGAACAGAGGCTTTAAGAAAGAATGGACTGAACTATTTGCTTTCATTTCCAATGCTAAAGCATTGCCTGCATGTTTGATTTGCAATGAGAAGTTGTCAAATAACAAGAAGAGGAATTTGGAGCGACATTTTCAGCATGTTAAATTTGCTACCGATCACCCATTTGCAACTGAGAGGAAAGGTGCAATTGCAGTGCTGGTGGAGACATTTGAAGACCGAAAAAACAGTTTCAAGAAGTGGATTGCATCTCCAAACTCTACTACTGCTGCAAGTTTTGTTGCAACCCGGGAAATCATTCACGATGGCGAGTACATGAAGGGATTCATTCATTAAAATATCAGAGTGGCTATTTTCGGACTTCAAAAACAAAACTGAGATCATTCAGAAAATTAAAGACATGCCTCTCCGCACAAACAATATCACCGATCAGCAGATTAAGGACATCAATTCAGCTCCAGCTTTCTTAATTGCCTGTGATGGATGAGTCGTGTGACGTGACCGATATCGAACAGACAGCTCTGCTATGCAGGTACGTGAACTGAAGAAATTATCAAATTGATACCACGAATGTTTTTTAAATTATTTTAATAGTAGGCATACAATTTATGTATTGACACTCTATGTTGCATTATAAAAGGCTTTTAGATTTTTGCGGCTCCAGACAGGTATGTTTTTTGTATTTTTGGGCCAATATGGCTCTTTGAACATTTTGGGTCGCCGAACCCTGGTATAGTGAATGGGAGTTCTTAAATGTGGCTTCCTGAGTTGCTCGATGAGCTAACTTAAGTATTAATAATAGAACCCCAAATAATGATTGCATTAATAACTTGACAGCACATTTCCTATATTTAATACACTGGTCCTAAGATGCAGATCTATATGTGGCCTGTGTGTGCATACGTATAATTTTTAGATATTTTGAGGCGATCATAGTGTCTAAATGTTTGCGTTCAACACAGGTTGGGACTTGGGAGCATTTGTTGATTCATGGGGCAGGGTGGTGCAAGATTTCTATAAAGATAAAAATGAATTGAAGCTGAGGCAGTGGAAAAATTCCAATGAGGCATTTGTGCGTTAAGACCAACCCAGAATGGTAAATCAAACACAGAAATGGCAACATGTGCATTTTATTAAGGCACAAAGCAAATATGATTAATCAAAGGCACTTATTTGCATAAATCAACATTTACTGTTTGTTTTTGGACACATCAAAACATTTGGTCTTAAATGATTGTCATTCTGTAGCCATCACCTGTGTCAGTTGGTGAATACCCAACAAGTGCTTGTAAAAACTTGTAAGGAACACGTGTTCAAGTTTAAATACAACATAATTGCTAGGTAATTGATAGCCTCCAGCAATGCGGATTCAACACAATACAAAATCAAAAGAGATGGATCCAGCATTATGTCATTGTGGCTCGTAGAGAGCAAAGACATCAAGCATAGTTCAAGACCAAGAAAGACCAACTTCAACACAAGATAATAATCCCTAAAGTTGGAAGTGGACGGTTATTGTTTTTATTCAATGTTTTACCAGGGAAGTCAGTTGAGAACACTCTTCGTGTTCAATGAGTGTCTTGCCTAAGGACACAACAACACAACTTAGACAGGGCTGGGTTCGAAACGCCTACCCTCTGGTTACTGAAGAACCCGCTCTACTGCCTGAGCCATGGCCACCAGAGTTACGTCGATTTTTTGACACTGCTAACTCTTACCAAGATGGCTGCTCAGAAACAGAATGTTGACCATAATGCGATTTACCTTTTATTGCAGTAGCCTGGTTTGTTGAAATAAAAAATAACACAATAAAGACTCTTGACCCAACACAAGACAGTCTTAGTTTTTTCCAACTGCAGTTGGTCAAGAACAGTATTTACCATTTGGGTCATGGTTAAAAAAAAAAAACGAAAACTAAATGACACGGGGGCCCAAGCAGACTGCCAAGTAAACACTAGTAGCTCTACCTGAGAACAAGTTATGCTGCTATTTCACAAGCAAGCTTTCAGCTCTACATTTTAAATTTACTTTTGAAATAAATATATAGAAAAATAAATCCCTTCTTTCTATTTTTTTGTTTGGGCTGTGAACTTTGCTCGGCTCTGTGTTTGTCTGGCAAGCGTGTCACCCTAGACAAACACAAAGATGCATGGATCGAACCTGGCCAGATGAGGAAACGCCTGCTTATGGCTTTTTTTGCATGTAACAATAACAAATTATATCTCGCTACTTTTGTATTTAAGTAAACAATTAACGATGGACGTCAGTGACTTGTCTGTGCGGTACGTTGGCTTTAACGTAAACTTTGGCAATGTATCAAACGGTGTCATTTCAGTAACATTACTTTACAGGAAAAGTTGGCTCCCTTGTAGACTCGAGTTGACAAACTATTATGCACACAGTAAGTCTCCAAATAAGCGAGACTTGTTCGTAGAAGGCATGAACAAGTATCAGATTCTGACCGTATAACAATGAAGAACATTTTCAGTATTGCAATTACTGCTCTAGAACGTATGACTTTAAAGTAAGTTTTTCCCAACTCACTCCGTAGGTCCGATAGTAAGCAGACTTTGAGTACCAATAAGCGTTGAAGAGTTTTTTTTGTTTTTTTTTTAAACCGTGGTATACCTTGAAATTGGTAACCAACCCACGACTAGTCTAGAGGTGACAGTGTGGAGTTTCCGTAAACTGCTGATAGAAATAAATAAAAATAAAAAACATGGCAAGGTTCTCGTGAATTGGATATGCATCATGAGAGCATGAAAAAAACATTCATTATCCCTGAAAAAACAGATAAACAGGATATCTGACTTGATTGATAACGTGCAAGGTGGCATTTATGCAACAACTGCAGCCCCAGAAGGCACAATCAGTAACTAACATCAGCATAGCAAGACGCAAATTGGTTTGTAAACATATCAGGACAGTAATTCTCAACGCGTGCCATTACAATCGCCATTTGGCGGCAACGCACGCTGCAGGTGATGGACGGCGTCTGCGATGGTGAAGAAGTGCAAGCCTTCGACTCCTCCCTGTTCCTCCGTAAAGTAACCCCCTCGCCGGAGAGCGTCCAGGACGACTGTGTTACACTGAGCCAGGACCACCGCCACCCCCAGCTCACCGTAATCATTGCGCACTTCCTTCAGGGCGTTGACGCCAGCGCAGTCAAGGAACAAGACAGCGCTAAAGTCCAGGACTAAGCTACGGAAAGATTTTTGGTCCAGCGTCAACGTGACACTAGCGGTGCCTTCGCCGTCCTTTTTGTGCGCCGATTCTTGCCCCGCATTCTGACGTTTCAGCTTCTTCTCAAACTTGATTCGCCGCGCCTTCTCCTTTACCGGGTCAAGCCCCGTACGCCGGTACAAAGACATCTTAAACAAACTCTGATTGGCATAGTAAATGGGTGCTGGGTATCTGACGACGGCCACGCCCGGGTGAGCGTGAAGGCCGCGGTACGCCGACATCTCATCGTAGTGGTCCCTGTCGGAGGTTCGGCCCAGCTCCAGTGCCTGAGCCCGCTGCGTCCGGGCCAGGACGCTAAAGGCGGACACCAGGATGCCCACCAGGAGGCCCAGCTCTGTGTTGATCAGCGCCGAGGTGGCCATGGTGATCAGCCAGACGGCAGCGTCCACGCGATTAGCCTGCCACATGCTGGGCACCTCAGCAAACTTGCGCAGGGCACCGCGGAGGTTGACCACGATGATCACAGCCAGCACGCACCTAAACAAGAAGCCAAAGTTGCCTGAATGGGTTGCCCAAACCTGAAGATACTGCTATCTGAGGTGACCGGTACTCACTTCTGGAGGGAATAGAAGAGCGGAGCGATGACCAGCAGCACCAGCAGCAGTACCACAGCGGTGACCAGGGCTGACACCTGCGTCTGGCAGCCCGTTGACTCCTTGACCAGTGTCTTGGTCAGGGCGGCGCTGGTGGTGAAGCAGCGAAAGAAGGACGGCAAGATGTTGCAGAAGCCGATGGCGAACATCTCCTGGTTGGCATCTACCCGGTAGCCATGCTTTTTGGCAAACATCTCCGAGAGCGACACGGTGATAGCGAAGCCCACAATCGCAATAGAGAAGGCGTCCAGCGCCACGCTGGGGATGAGCGACCATGCCGGCAGCTGTGGCGGCATGAAGCCCGTAGGGATTTCACCTGCCACGGCCGAGCCGTAGTCTGCGTTGAAGCGGCCAAAGTGAGACGCTAGTGTTGCGATGATGACCACAAACAGCTCAAAGGGAATTGGAGTCTGGGTAGAAAACAGAAGATTCGAGGGAGGCGTTTGACATCTACAACTTGTGTGCTTCAATAGGCACTGCTGTTTTGGTTAGCAATAGAGTACAAAGGGACTCAGTTGTTAACCACTTAATGTTCATTCTCGAACAAGGGGGTTACATAATAGCAACTCGCCTCAAGTGTACCTGGCGACTAACTTGATGATCAAGTCTTCAATTTGAGAGACAACCAGTATTTGAGAAAATAACAATACATTTGTTGATCCAGGACAACGTTTAAAGAGACATTACTCTTGCATCAAATAATTGAATGACTGACCCATCCACTAATTCCTGCATGGTGTGGCACTATTTCAGTAAGTGATACAAATCTTGACCTCCACAAAACTTTAAAGGGAGGCGCCTACGTATTTAAGGGAGTCAGTCACATACTGTATTTGCCTGCGTGCAGGCCATGACTGACCTCAGCTATTAATGGTGAATGACTGACCTTCAACTTGGCTTTGAAGCGATTGTTGAGCTCCTTGGTGGGCACCAACAGCAACAGGCACACCAGGCTGGTGATCAGATCACACAGGTTGCTGTTTCCCAGGTTGGCCAACACGCTGAACCAGGTCTTGATGAGCGTGAACCAGCCCTGTGGCCGGGGGATCTTCAGGCCCAGCATGTACTTAACTTGGGAGGTGAGAATGGTGAGCGAGGCTCCCGTGGCGAAGCCGCTGAGTAGCGAGTCCGACAGGTAGACAGACACGAAGCCCACCTGGAAGATACCCATTAGCACCTGGTAGACCCCTGCGACAAAGGTGACTGTCGCGCCCACTGTTATTGCGTAGCAGCTCCTGTCACATGCCTCCACCATGCTATTGTTGCTGCCCTCCACGGTGGCATTGCCGTTGCTGCCAAGGCCACCCTCCGAAAGGTACCCCGCCAACACCAATTCCCGGTCCACTACCTGCCCCACCAGCAGGCAAAGCACCCCAAAAATGCCCACAGAAATGTGTTTGGAGGTGCCCAGAAGCGTGTAGATGATGGAGGCGAAGAAGGAGGTGTAGAGCCCATAGATGGGATCCTGGCCGGCCAACAAGGAGTAAGCAATGGACTGGGGAACCAATAGGATTCCAACGATGACTCCCGACATGATGTCCCCAAGGAGCCAGTCCCTCAGCTGGTAGCGCGGCAGCCATTTCAGGATGGGGATGAAGCCCAGGACCTTGGACTTGATCTTCTGCGACGAACAGGAACAGTATTCCCTGAAGTGTCGGGACAACACCGTCCGGCAGCCTTGTCCCTCCTCTTCCGGCACTCTTTCCAGGATGAGTGGCCCGCACTGCTCGTTGTTGGTCTCATCCCCGGATGTCGCACAGCAGGCATCTCTATGAGGCATTATTGAGCTCTCTACGGTCAACAGAAACAAAGTTAGGAACACAGTAATTGGCCGGATCGTACAGCGTGTGTGACGAAGCATATGGTTAACTTTTAATTGACTGGATTTAATTTTTACAAACAGTCTACACCTATCTCAAGCACCACTTTCATTTTAAGGCTGGGGAAAAAAAAGTCAACCAATTGGACCTAGAAAATTGGTTGATGCAAAATTCTACCAATTACTTGATTATGTGATGGAGGAGTCGTTAGAATAAGAAATACATTTTAAAATGATTCAAAAACGACTGCCCTAGATTATTCCACAAATAACAAGGACGATAAAGTGTGCCACAACTGCACGTCCATGATTGATTACACAAAACCTTTGGCGTTAATACACACACACCTATGTATGCACACACACATTCACACACATGCACACATATGTATGCACATACGCAAACTCAAACACATATATGTACATAGTATATACACACACACACGTATATACATTCTGACACAAATACACACACACTCATACAAATACACACCCTAACTGGATAATTCACTGATGTTCTGTTTATTCTTCCAAAGTTTCTGGTTCTGATAGTGGGATATAATATATTCAGCTATTAACAGGTTTAACTACTTCTTTTTGGGAACATGAAGAGACTGCAGTGTTAAAGAAAGCACACGGCTTGAGGGTCCTCTGAGAAGTCATATTATATGACGAGTAGGGCGCCTCCCACTAGTAGTAATTTATACAATAAATTCAGAAAAATATGATGAATTTTTAGTTGCAAGTCATGTGTTAGCAGTGCATGAAATGAAACTGCGATGAATGTTTTTTTTCCAGCAACATCGTTTAATGTAAATACTTGCTGTGTGTGTGAACATTAGTGATGATGTCTGCTTTTCCAAACACACTAATATAACATTGAATACTTTTTCTTTATAATCATTTTAAGCATTAGTCACTCATGGAAACTACAATATATATTTTTTTTTATTTCGAACACACAGTCATAAATAAAAACAGAAAACAAACACAACAAAAATATGCAATATAAATATTCCAAAAGGCTGACAGTACGAAATGGATTAGGAAGAAATCAAATTCGATCCTACCTCAAGCTTTGCATTACCAAGATACTCCAATAATCAAAAGTTGTAGCCCATAATACAAATACGGTACAGAATACATACATACATGCCCCAAATAAACATACATCTCACATATATAATTTGTTCACGCACTATTTGCCCACACATCACCTTTGCCGTGTTTGCTCCACGTTGATGAGATTATTGGTCCAGGCTATATTTAACAGCTAATGCCGGGAAGCTACGATTAAATAAGAACTTTAAATTTTCAATAGAAGTTGGACAACTCGTGCAGCATTCGTGTTTACTCAAGTGTATGAATGAACGCCTTTGTCAAGAACAAATCGCAAACGTGTCAACTCTTGAGGAAGCGAGTTCATGTCACGTCTGTTTCACGCGGGGAGGAGCAAAATGATCTCAAATGACTACGTTCAAGTTACTAACCTGATCTGTGCGAGAATTCTTCTTAAACAGCGGGAGGAGAGGATCCGTGTTTTCTTGCTTTTACCTTTCCGCTTCAGAGTCATATCGTGCAGAAGCACTTCTGCGTGGTGACGTGACGTCAGGGTGCAACGTGAGAATTGGTCACGTGATGTGCCCAGACAGCAAAGATAGGTCGCTCGCACAGTCAACTGTCACTCCGACAAGACACGCACTCACTGGCCACAAAATTAGGTACACCATCTAAAGTTAATAAACGAGTAGATTAGAATGAGTATTTTTTACAATTATGATTAATAGTGTATGATTATTTCATCTCGATCATGGCAAAGCCTATCGAGCGATTAAAGGTGACGTCTTTTGTTATATATAGCCTGTCTTAATATGGAGGAGGTACCAATAATTGGACAATTAGAAATTGCCCCCCAAAAAATAGCCGCTTCACACCACAACTGCATTTCTCATCTTGCTTCTGTACTGAAATAATTGCTTCCTGCTGTCATAATGAACGTGCTTTGAAATGAGAGAACAGAGCCCATGCTGCAATAAAAGAAGGAGGGCTCCCAGGATGCGACCTTCAACACTGTAAGGTATCATAATCTCAGGATTGCATTTGTGTGCAGGTTTACGTGCACGTGATCATGTAAAAGCACCCTTGTAATAATCCCTTATGTTCTCTCACCCACCTGCAGACTGTGATAAAACAGAGCAGAGGGATTAGAAACTGTGCAACTGGATACAAGGCAGACACTTCATCAGGTACCATTTGTCTTTTTCTGATCTATTTATGTACTGAAAATGATGTCTTTAGGGTTGTGATCAAGAATTGTAAACATTTATGAAATGACTCCAACTAAAATTGAAAAAGTATTTTCTTTACAAAGTCATAGAATATTGAAAATTTGTTTCATAAATGAAAACTAACGGAAGCTTGATAAGACAAACCAAAACAAGCTAAAATGTCCTCTATTTCCGTCTTTGTCAGTTAATATGCACGGTGTTCATTCATCCATAGTATTCATCCATTCATCCATTTTCTGGACCACTTGTCCACACGGGGGCCGTGGGCGTGCTGGAGCCTATCCCAGCAGTCAACGGGCAGTAGGCGGGGTACACCCTGAACCGGTTGCCAGCCAATCTCAGGTCACACAGAGACGAACAACCATCCGCACTCACACATATGGGCAATTTGGAGTGCTCAATCAGCCTACCTTGCATGTTTTGGGGGATGTGGGAGGAAACCGGAGTGCCCGGAGAAAACGCACGCAGGCACGGGAAGAACATGCAAACTCCATACAGGGAGGGGCGGGCGTGGAATCGAACCCTCTGAACTGTGAGGCAAACATGCTAACCAGTGTGCACCGTGCCGCCCTTGGTGTTCATTATAATTTCATTTTTTCGTAATACTGTGCAGAAGAAGGAAGGTCCAACAGTCACATTAAAATTGTGGTTTATTTTATCACAGTAACTTTTTTTTTTATCACATTTATTGCTCCAGATAAAAAAATCTGTATATTACAAAAAACTAATACTAAAACTAAAATGAGCATTTTTTTAAACAAACAAGTTTGCTCAGAAACTATTTCTAACTATTCCTCCATCCGTCCACTTTGAACACTGTTTATCCGGGTCACAAGTGTGTTGGAGCCTATCCTAGCTGACTTTGGGCAAAAGGCAGACGATTCCCTGAACTAGTCACCAATCAGTCACAGGGCATATACAGAGACTAACAATCATTCGCCCTCACGTTCACTCCGTGAGAACTGAGCCCATGCTACGTGGCGCCATCACACAAGTCAGGCAAGTGTGCCAGCCACTACACCATCGGCCATCTAAGTCAAATTCCCTGAATTGAAAAACAAAAGTCATGAAATCAAAAGGAGTGTTACAAAACCATTACAAATCTTGTTGTGATTGAGGGAGTTCAGTCTGGTAATATCTTATTCTTTCAAATAATAATAAAATAATATTAATAATAATGAATTAATTCCACAATTAAATTGTGTGGCATTTTTACCGAACATTTTGTATGGAAATGAGGATTTGTACAAAATTTAAATGGTCCTTGGTGCAAATTAAATTGAGATATCCCAGTTTGCTGTGTGTGACAAGAGGCATTATTTGAGTCAGGGTCATTGTTTTTGAGTGTGTGTGGGGGGGATTTGTCAAATGCTCCCTCTTTCCATCTGGTGGTTCACTCCCTAACTTGGCTTCAAAGCAAGGCAAGCAACTGCCACACCCGAAGATCAAATAAATTCCTTAATCTGCACCTTTGAATGTCACTCAAGGGTACGTTCATGCACTCATCAATCGCTTAGCTAAGTTATTCACTCGCTCGTTAACTCCTCAGTCATACCAATGTTATATTATATGTAGTTCTTATCTAACTACTATCTCACCACTATCTAATCCGTTATTTTACCTACCAAGTAACTCATGAACGCTCTAAGTCACTGATTTATTTAACTCACTCAGTCCTGACTAACTCACACTCTCAATGACTACCTAAATCACCCACAACCTAACTCACTCACACAGTCACTACACAACTCATTTGTTTGTTTGTTCGTTCGTTCATTCGTTCGGTCATTCATTCGTACAAACTCATTGACAAAATTGCTACCTAACTTGGTGTAACTCACATCCAACTCAACTCATGTCATAAAGCAACTCAGTAACTTTCTAACTGACATTACTTGCTTGATTACTAACTACTAATTTCATTCACTGCAAATGGCTGGCAACCAGTTAAGGGTGTCCCCTACCTATTGCCCAAAATCAGCTGGAATCGGCTCCAGCACGCCCGGGGTATACATTAATTGCAATAAAATAGAATTAAAAAGAGTTAAGAAGCTTTTCTCACACTTTCTCATCCAATTCAATGCACATCGTGCTGCTTATTCCAGGGTGCATGCCCTGGTCACTAGAGGGCCAATTCAAACTTCACACTTTCCAGCATGAATGCAGGAACAAATCATATTTTATGCCCCTCAAGTCAGGTCACTCGTATCTTAAAGCATCACTATATACTCTGTATGCTTTGCTCTGCAGTCATGGTGGACGCCGCCACAGCTGAGCAGTTCCTTGATGCCAACCCGCAGTTTGCCAAGCAGTACTATGACGTCAACTTCCGGCCCAAGGTGGTGTCGGACCTGTTGGACAACGGCCGCTCCACAGCGGTGGATGTCAGCCGCTATCACCGGCTCACTACAGTGGAGGAGAGTGAGATCCTCTTTGACCTGGTGCGAGACATCCAGGACAACCTGCAGATGGAGAAGTCCGTCTTCAACCTTATGAGGCACCTCAGCTTCATGATGAGGGCCGACCGCATGAGCCTCTTCATGTACCGTCAGAGGAACGGCGTGGCTGAGCTTGCCACCAGGTCGATCCTTCAATGTTTTATCTATTGAGTAAACAAAAATTGATTGTTTTGTATTCAAACGCAGCAAAACCATATTCCACTTTGAAAAGTAACTAAGTAAATAAGAAGATTGTACCAATCAAAAGTGAAAATAAATTCCTCAACTACCTTTATGTCAATCAGCATCCAAATTGAAAAACATTTTAAATTGACTTTTCCATGTAACTACATGCAGAAAGTAAATATACAAAAACAGTCTTATCACTTGTGCCTTGCAGGTTGTTTAATGTGCACAAAGATTCTATCTTCGATGACTGCCTGGTCCAGCCAGATAGTGAAATTGTGTACCCACTGGATTTGGGCATCGTGGGGCATGTGGCCTCCACCAAGAAGATGGTCAACGTACCCGATGTGTCACAGGTAATAAGTTAATGGACACTTTAAGATATCACAATAATAGAACAGACCAGCAAACCTGAGCATTTCTGTGTCAAGGCACAAGTTCATACTCAAAAATGATTGAAAGCAACAATTTCAAGAATGTTTTAAATGTAAGACCCCCAAGGGGATGAGTGATTATTTATTTATTTATTTATTTATTGTTTGTGTATTTGTGTATTTATTAATTTAATAATTAATATACTTTAAGTGTTTATATTATATTTGTCTCTCGGAGGACCTACCATGAACTGAAATTATCTAAACTGCGATTAACAGTTAACTCTACCTAACTTTGCACACGTTCAAGAATTTAGTAACTTTCCATTATACTATAGCTCTAAAGAAATTGTATTCTATCTGAATTTTAAATAATTTAGTCAATTTATCTATATTATAATTTAAATCATGAATTCACAAAAGGCATTAATCTGTTTGGTTTTTTTTATAAAAAATGTGTTCATTAAACTTCTAATCTAATTTAGAATTCTCATGAGTTATAGTCACAGTAATAACAATGAGAATGACGATTACGATGATGATAACAAGTATTGTTATTATTCACATATATTAATCTGTTCTTTTATTTGACTTATTTCAATAACTCAAACACAGCAGCGCAACCAGTTTCTTGCAGTGCCTTAGCCACCTCACACTAATAATCCTCTTATCTTGTATTGGTATGAGAATGTAATTGAGCCATCGAGGGTGGGACGAATGCCACAAAACACATTCAATCCCCCACTGTTAATAATCTCAATTGCAATTTTAATTTTTTCTGCCTCGATGCTCTGCTCCAAAATAGCCACCAGAGAGCAACGTGACACCACATTTTCCTTCGAAATCAGGCCTACAAAACGTTCAGTGGTATTATTACTTAATTCCTTTGGCATTCGTAAGTGTTTGGTCAAATTTGTTCCCACACGAGGTAGCAAAACACAATCCTCCCTGGGCTTGACGCACCACGAGTAAAAGTGGTGCAATTCCAAAACCTCTGGTGACAGACTTGTATTTCCTTGTAATTGGTCTGCTGTGTGATGCTAATGTGTGAATGCAGCGGACTTTCAGACCTTCTATTTCCATTGAAGGTACAGATTATGTTTCACTTGGATTTTGGTTTTCATTCTACTCCACTTCTTCAAGAGTTCATTTTAAGCTTCACATCCTTCACATGCTCATCATCCCTTGACGGGCTCTGTATTCAGGTGTGTGTGTGTTTGTGTGTTTGTGTCTGTGTGCGCGTGCAGTTTCCCAGATGAAACTTAATCTGTACTGAATTAGAGCGATCCCAGATTACAGCCAGAGGTCACACAGGCCTGCAGTGGAGCCCTGTCCACTGACTCAGCAGCAGCTGCAGCAGCAGCAGCAGCAGCTGCAGCCCGCAGCAGCAGCAGTACGACCGCTAAAAACACCTTGCAGCCATTTTGAGACAGCTTTCTTCCCACAACAACCAAAACCTTTGCTGGCTAATTTGTTAGATTATATTTGGGTCTCAATGTATCTTGAAATTGTTATTCTTATGATTAACCATTTTCCAAATATATTCTGTCATTATTTTAATGGAAAAGTAATTCTAAAACATCATTAATTATTCAATTAATTGTAATGATTTAAATTGAAAACAGGCACCGAGCAGGTGTGGCCATACTTATTGCCCCTCAGCTGGGCGCCTGCACATTGGGGTTTACCCCGGTAAACGAGAGGGTAGCTTCCCTTCCCTTCGGGTGGGGTGGGCGGGTCCTGACTGTTGTTTGTGTCTATGCACCAAACGGCAGCTCAGAGTACCCACCCTTTTTGGAGTCCTTGGAGGAAGTGCTGGAGAGCGCTCCTTCTGGGACTCCATCGTTTTGCTGGATGACTTCAATGCTCACGTGGGCAATGACAGTGAGACCTGGAAGGGCATGATTGGGAGGAACGGCCCCCCGATCAGAACCCGAGCGGTGTTTTATTGTTGGACTTCTGTGCTCGACACGGATTGTCAATAATGAACACCATGTTCAAACATAAGGGTGTCCATGTGTGCACTTGGCACCAGGACACCCTAGGCCGCAGTTCGATGATCGACTTTGTAGTAGTGTCATTGGATTTGCCGCCGCATGTTTTGGACACTCGGGTGAAGAGAGTAGCGGAGCTGTCAACTGATCACCACCTGGTGGTGGGTTGGCTCAGATAGTGGGGGATGGATGGATGGATGGATGGATGGATGGATGGATGGATGGATGGATGGATGGATGGATGGATGGATGGATGGATGGATGGATGGATGGATGGATGGATGGATGGATTGGGGGATGGATGGATGGATGGATGGATGGATGGATGGATGGATGGATGGATGGATGGACGTGCGCTCGTGTCGTAATGGAAGTGACGCTACAGCCTTTGGAGGATGCATACTTTATATAATTGGAAAGCACCTATATTAAGCCTTACATAACAAGTCTTTTGCAAATTTATTGGAATTGAGAATTGGAGCCTCAATCAACTCCTTAGTGATTGGTTTGACTTGGTCTGGTAATGTTTTAAAAAAAAAGATTGACAGCAGTGTTGGTCAGACCGTCACTAATTCTTTCTCTATCCCCAGAGAATCCATCCATCTGTAGGTTTTAAGTCTCTTCTCCATTGGGTTTGGCTTTAAATGTTGAAAACTTCCTCATACCTCTCTACATCCTGCGACATTTTAGAATCCGCACTTCAGCAACTTTGTGGATGAGCTGACTGAGTACACCACCAGGAATGTGTTGGCTGTACCCATCATGAACGGCAAGGACATGGTGGCCGTTATGATGGCCGTTAACAAGATGGACGACCCACTGCATTTCACCACCGCGGACGAGGAGGTAAACGTGTTTATACTTTCTTGAATAATATATTGTGCCACAAGATACTGGTGAACTGACCTAAGATTTTTTTTTACTAAAGGATGGTTTGAAATGGATATCAGAGTAAGAATGCTGTACATTTTCTAAGGCCTTCTGACCCAAGTTGGGAAACCACTTTTACAATCATAAAAATAAACATCATTTCACCTGCAGACTCTGAACAAGTACCTGAACTTCGCCAACCTGGTGCTGAGAGTTTTCCACCTTAGCTACCTGCACAGCTGTGAAACTAGGAGAGGACAGGTGAGGACAGGGCGGGGGCTTATTTTCAGTCTTCGACGGGTTACAAACTTTAACGTAGGGCACACTTATTGCACATTTTGCACACATTATGCATTATTGTGCACTTGATAGCTATGTATTACACTTTATTACACGCACATTACATCTGTTACACCTTTTTCAACAACGTTTTACATATTGCACATACTACACATGTTATAAACTTAACATATCACACTTATTACATGCATTTGTTGCACTTTTCACACACTTTATACACATTTGCTACACAGTTGTTACACTTTACGCGTTTTTGTTTCACACATTACTGGACATGTGTACACACTTATTACACAATTGTTACACAATTGTTGAGTATTCCATAAACACATATTACAGATTTAAAGGACATTTTGCCCTCAATGTGCATTAATTACGTACTTTTTACAAATGGAATTTTATACTTAGTGCACAACCCATTCCACACTTGCTACACATTTGTTGCAAACCTCACAGTTTGACTCATTTACTTTCTAAACCCTTTATACACAAGTATTACCTATAACACAACAGTCTCAAGCCCGTATCCCACTGAGACACAAATGTTTGCGAGTGTTTACAAAGGAAGTTAATGTTGATTTCTCGCCAGGGTGGGTAAATATTCGCCAACAGTTTTAATGTTTTTGTTGTGTTGTTGAAAGCATGGCGACAATTAAAACTGTTGGCGAACGTCTGGCAAAGATTTTTGCGATCTTGAACGAACCGTCATAAACGCTGACAAAGAATCAATACCCGCTACCACCGCAAACACTTGCAAAGCCTTGCAGCTCAGTGGGATGCAAAAATTTACCAAAACATGAGATATTTCTCAATTTATCACTAACCTAATATGCATTGACGGCATACAGTTTACGTGTTTGTGGGCAGGTGCTGTTGTGGTCGGCCAGCAAGGTGTTTGAGGAGCTGACGGATATCGAGAGGCAGTTCCACAAGGCCTTGTACACAGTGCGAGCTTTCCTCAACTGCGACCGCTACTCTGTTGGCCTGCTGGACATGACCAAAACCAAGGTGACCAACATTCACTGCGCCAACGCTAGCATCAAAGGGTTAAACACGTGCATGATTGTCTTCCATTTTGTTGTTTGATTTGTAGGAGTTCTTTGACCTGTGGCCTGTCCTGATGGGAGAAGTTCCCCCGTACGACGGACCCAAAACACCTGATGGCAGGGTTAGTGTAAATAATTACACTGGTAAACAGCACATTTTAATCGGAGATGGCTTTATGTAGGCTTGAGCATATTTTAGACGCTGATTCAAAACATGTCTTTCCTTTTTTTTTCTAGCACATCAGGTTTTGGTGATACTTAATTTTTATTGTTTTGTTTTTAAGTGTGACTTTAGAAAGTCACTCCAGCCCTGCACTGAAGAGCAGCTGAATCTCAACTCCACATTCAAACCAAAACAAGGACAAACTGTTGCAAGCTGACCCTTTTTAAAATAGTTACTTGAAGATCATTAATTTGACTTTGACACAGAGCAGCAGGGTATTACTATCATGATGATGATGAAACCTTATAGGCTCGAGAAAAACAAGACAGTTTCAGAATGACTGCAGAAAAATGAATCTAAAAAAAATTACTTGCATCTATGTTTAAAAGACAGTAAACATTTATGAACCAGTTTCTTCAGAGAAAATGGAAGCACACTCATCACCATGTTTGTGTTGTCTTGTCCAGGAAATTGTCTTCTACAAAATCATCGACTACATCCTGCACGGCAAAGAAGACATTAAAGTCATCCCGTCAGTTACAAATATACAATCAGTCGTGTTGATGGCTTCTTATAAATCTAATGTTGTTGTTTTTGACGCACAGGAATCCTCCAGCAGACCATTGGGCTCTTGTCAGCGGCTTGCCGACGTATGTTGCGGAAAATGGTCTTGTAAGATATTTTTGTTTTTTTTATGTTTTCTTTTGTATTCATTTTGAAAGATGGGAATGACTATCATCTTTTACGTACATTTATTACCCCCTTATTTGCGCATGTACCACACAATCCCTTTACTACCAAGACAGTTTGTGCATTTATTCTTTTACATTATTAATAGGCATTAGCTACACATTTATGACATGCTTCACTACACCTGTATTATACCTTTATTGTGTACTTAATTTGTTGCACACTTATCACATTATATATGACAGAATTACACTAGTATGTGTCAAGAAAAAGTACCAGATAACAGCAACACTAGAACCATACTGACTAAACTCTACCCAGACCAGTTTGAGACTACGACCAGACCTGAGCTATGTGGCTATTGATTAGAGCCGCTGGAAATTAACCATTGCTGAGCCAAGATACCTGTTTTTCCATCATAAAATCCTCATGGGTAATCATCCATCCATCCATCCATCCATCCATCCATCCATCCATCCATCCATCCATCCATCCATCCATCCATCCGTCCGTCCGTCCGTCCGTCCGTCCGTCCATCCATCATCCATCCATCCATTTTCTGTACCGCTTTGTCCCCACGGGGGTCACGGGCGCGCTGGAGTCTATCCCAGCTGACTTCAGGCAGTAGGCGAGGGACACCCTGCACTGGTTGCCAGCCAATCACAGGGCACACATACATATACAAACAACCATTAGCACTCGCACTCACACCTCGGGGCAATTTGGAGTGCTCAATCGGCCTACCAAGCATGTTTTTTGGGATGCGGGAGGAAACCGGAGGACCCGGGGAAAACCCATGCAGGCACGGGAAGAACATTCAAACTCCATACAGGGAGGGCTGAAGTTGGAATCAAACCCGCAACCTCTGAACTGTGAGGCAGACGTGCAGTGCTCCACCGTGCTGCCCTTAGCACAAATGATTTAAATATGAAAGGCCATGTTTGCTCATAAGTCAGTTTTTTATGGGCCTAGCTTGCACACTTCTCAGCACACCTAACATTCAATAATCTGGAAATGTATGTGCAACCACCAAAGAGGCATGACTCATTGAATTCTGAGGGTCATCCTACTTCCGAGATTGCGAATCTTCATAAGATATTTGAATTCCACTGTGATTAATTGGGAAAAGAAGTCAGACTTCAAATATTAAATTAAATAGTGTAGTGGATCCAGAAATGATACTAATCATCATCAGTGACTTAAGCACAGCTCATCTAACAGGTATCTAACATTCATTTACACATTCATATGTATTGCACACGTATTACACAATCATTGAACACTTATTTTACACATGGATTGTAAATCCTTATTCATACAATGATAATATAGTGTGAGTTCCTTTGTACATATGAAAGTTGACATTTGAAAGAAAACAGTCAATATTCATGGTTTGCTTATTTCTCCCCCTGCTTGTCTCCTTGTATTTGTACAAATTTACAAGCTCATAGACAAACGATAACAATATCATTTCCATGTCTCCAACAGATCTGCAACATAATGAATGCAGCTGAGGACGAATTCTTCAATTTCCAAGTAAGATTCAGCGTTTCATGTGAACGTGCACTCCATTAGATACACCTGCACATTTTAATGAGCTCTCATATAAGAGCCATGTGATTTAATGATACTGTTTTGAAAATAGAAGTCAATAGATTATGCAGGTCTACCTACTTTTGTGGCACTAACGTGATGTCATGTGTGCGTGCGTGAGTGTGCATGTGGGGCGACGACACAGACATAAAGGGAATAAATGATCTCCTTATCTTTCCTCACTGACTTTCCAGCAGGATGCACAGCTCCTCTCATCTTTCCTCCCATTAGAATCACTTTGCCACGGGGAGGTGCGCTAACTCTAACGACCAAATTCATCATTTTTACTCCTTCTTTTGGGATCTCATCACGGGGTTGAGAGGACCCGACTGTTCTCTGCCAACTTGGCCAATGTCATGCACTTTATTATTCCATTCTTACTTAGTGTGCATTCATTTATTTTTACATTTATTCAACCATTAATATTGCATTGTCAAAACACGAAAGACATTTTCACCACGTGATATTCATCAATAATTAGTAAAAAAACACACCCAAATTGGATAGACTTTTTAAAAATTAAAAATTTACCAAATTGTGACTTATGATGTTTCAACCCAACGCCAGAGATATGTTGGCTATTACAACTAAGGCATTTAAAACGCAGGTATCTAATATTTATTACATACAACACTGTTGTTTCAATGTTTTACTCTCACACTAGATATGGATTTTCTTGGATACTTTTTACACGCAATAAATTACACATCTATTTACTTTGCATTCACACACTAATGATGCACTCATTACACATTTATAACCAATATGTTACAAATTTTAATCACCCATTTATTGTGGATATGTAATACTTCCAATGCATTACACACCCTTTACACATTTGCTGCACACATTTTGTTATATATTTGTTACAAGATAGATAAACATGTATTAGGTACTTTTTACAGACTCCACTTCATCACACACTTGTTACACGTGTATTGTACATTTTACTATTTTTACGTGGTCACTGGTTATATTACTTGTTTTAATGTTTTCTACATTTGTTCACTTTATTAAATTTAAACATTAGGTACAGTAAATAGTAACTTTAATTGTTGAAGTTAAATAGGTGTTTAAAAATATATATTTTAAATTCAGGGGTGTGACTCCCTTCCCCTGCACAGAAAGAACCACTGGACAGCTCGGGCTGGACAGTTCGCAACGTTTTGTCCATGCCCATCGTCAACAAGAAAGAGGAGATTGTGGGCGTGGCAACCTTCTATAACAGGAAGGACGGGAAACCCTTTGATGAGATGGACGAAACGCTGATGGAGGTGGAGTATCTGCAGTGTGCGTGTGTGTGTGTGTGTGTGTGTGTGTGTGTGTGTGTGTGTGTGTGTGAGTGTGTGTGTGTGTGTGTGTGTGTGTGTGTGTGTGTGTGTGTGTGTGTGTGTGTGTGTGTGCGTGTGTGTGTGTGTGTGTGTGTGTGTGCGTGTGCGTGCGCGTGCGTGCGTGTGCGTGCGTGTGCGTGCGTGTGCGTGCGTGTGCGTGTGTGTGCGTACGTGTGTGTACGTGTGTGTGTGTGTGTGTGTGTGACTCACAGGTTTCTAAATAGAGCCACATGCGTGTATATTATTTATTAGCCTGGAGGCTTTTCTGTGTCTACTTTGTTCATAAGCTCGAATGCTTTCAGTTGAACAATCCATGCATCACTTTTTGGACCAAAGTCATGTTATCTTGATGAAAAATGACTTTTTCATCATGTGCCCATATTTTTTTGTCTAGAAAATCAGGTTTTCATAATATTGATCAATATAATAACAACAAGATCATATGTAATCATACGTATATATCATAATATTTCTGGATTAAAAGTCAACATGTTTTTCTCAAATCTCATATCATAAATTACGACACATGGTAAAATCCAAATTGTTCAAGCCTTTGTAGGTCATACTTAAAAACAATAAATCAGAATATCTCAAAAACTCAGTATGCTAAAAAATGTATAATGTTTGAAAATCGTTTTTAAAAATACATTTGGGACTCATAAAGTTAAGTAAAGTTGGCTGGCAACCAGTTCAGGATGTCCCCTGCCTACTGCCCAATGACTGCTGGGATAGGCTCCAGCGCACCCGCGACCCCCGTGGGGACAAGCGGTAGAGATAATGGATGGATTTATGCAGTGTTACAGTATTCTTTGGCATGAAACAAGTTTAAATAAAATAATTGTAAATATACGTCTTGTCGAGGACTAGTTCATGTCAGTAACGACAAAGACGATAGTTCCCAAGTCCCTCAAGCTGTCAACTTACAGGCGCAGCCATGCTTTTACATGTGACTGTCAGATTGCTATGATTAACCCCAAAAAACATACATGCTTTTATTTAAACTTCTGTACCCTCATTCTTTTTCTGGATTTATCTTGGCAGCACAATGCAAAAATAATTCAGACTGCATTCTTTAGGAAATGATGAAAGCTTTAGATTCATTGTTTCCTTCAGATGTCAAACACCTCTTCAAACGGACAGATGCGAACAGTTTTGTGGTCCGAGGATTACATCAGTGCTCTGCACTAAAACTTTGTACTTTAAAGGGGTCATACATGAGCAATTATGACAATACAGCACAGAAAAGTCTAATCTTGAATGGAGGAGTGGAAGAATGAAAAATCGCAAAGTTGTTGATGGTGACTATCCCCATCGCAGTCTCTGACTCAGTTCCTGGGCTGGTCGGTACTCAACCCGGACACATACGACAAGATGAACAAGCTGGAAAACCGCAAAGACATCTTCCAAGACATGGTGCTGTACCACGTCAAATGTCGAAAAGACGAGATACAGAATGTCCTGGTCAGTGAACATCCATCTCATAGTTTTGATAAGCTAAGCCCCCTAGTATTGTTATTTGAACATTTTATCCTAGACTGATGAACAATGCCAAATTGCAATACTTGTGTGTTTTCGTCATTGTGTGTGGGCAGAGCTTATGCCCTAATTCCTAAGTAGCGTTTCCTTTGCATCCCCAGAACACCCGCGAGCGATGGGGGAAAGAACCGGATGAGTGCGAAGAGGAGGAGCTGGAGGAAATCTTGGTAATCATGAATAACACAAACAACATATCAAAAAATGCAACACACACCTTTCATTTTCCCGTCTCCAGTCGGAAGTCCTCCCCAACGCCAAGAAAGCTGAGATCCTGGAGTTTCACTTCTGTGACTTTGATCACAGTGAGTTGGACTTAGTCAAGTGTGGCATCAGGATGTACTACGAGCTCAAAGTGGTGGACAAGTTTCACATTCCCAGAGAGGTGACCGTCTCAATCGGCACACAAACAGGTTTTAGAGCTTTGTCGCAGCATAAATGAGTGCATTTACTGCACAAAGCCAAATTGTGGCAGCATTTTTACTTCCTGGATCTGAATTCTCCACCTCTGGTAGTCAATAGTTAGCCAGCTGGGGCATCGGTTTTTAGTCAGCTTTGAACTTGAATTGGTTGGTTAAGTTCAAAGTTTACCAGTAATGACGTTTAAAATAAAACTACCGTAATTTTCGGACTATAAGTCGCACCGGAGTATAAGTCGCACCAGCCATAAAATGCCCAAAAATGTGAAAAAAAACATACCGTAATTTTCGGACTATAAGTCGCACCGGAGTATAAGTCGCACCAGCCATAAAATGCCCAAAAAAGTGAAAAAAAAACATATATATGTATATAAATCGCTCCTGAGTATAAGTCGCCCCCCCACCCAAACTATGAAAAAAAACCGCGACTTATAGTCCGAAAATTACGGTATATAAGTCGCTCCGGAGTATAAGTCGCATTTTGGGGGGCAATTTATTCGACAAAATCCAACACCAAGAACAGACATGAACGAGCAACAACAGGCTAAACGATACGGTATGCTAACGTGACAAACACAAACGAGGAGCTGAGAACGGGCCTGCCGTAACATTCAGTTATTTAAAAAAAACTATTACATAAATAACACGTTTATAAAACCATCTGTGTCACTCCAATTCATTAAATCCATCGATCGTCCTTTGTCAACAATGCCGTGTGCCGCGCCGCAGTTCAAATTATTCCACAGGCCCATACAACGATATATAAACTATATTTTAAATAACTATCACATAAACAACAATATTATCAAACCATTTGTGTCACTCCAAATGATTAAATCCATCGATCAAATTTCTCGTCCTTTATGTCATCCTGGTGACAGAGGACATGTCCAGAGGATATGGCGCTTTAAAGTGTTAATTACTTTATTTGATTTTTTTCTCTCTATTTTTCATGTTTTGAATATGTTCAAGATAAAGATATCAAAGCATGTGAAGTGATCAACTATACTAAAAATAACATGTGAAGTGGTCAACTATACTTGTAAGTAAGTGATGTGTTAATGATCAAGTAAAAATTTGTGAAAAATAACATATATAAGTCGCTCCTGAGTATAAGTCGCCCCCCCACCCAAACTATGAAAAAAAACGCGACTTATAGTCCGAAAATTACGGTAAACAATGAAAGTTACAAAGCACTACATCAAGTCACACCAAATTCAATGTCCTAATAAGGGCTTCTCAGATCACCAATTATGTTGTCGATATGCTCTCAGATGATAACGTAAAAAACTCCCCTGCAAATTGATTTTTGGAGGAAACATTACTCAGATTATTTCCCTGTGAAAGCCATAACACAGATAGTCTCAGAAGTTTCTTTTTGAAAGACCAAGCGAGCCCTCATCAGCTCCAATACAGGCACTTAATTAATCATGACGCATTGCCGGTCACATACTGTGCGGTCTCCTGGAAATAAACTCACTGTAAAGCTATTTTTATCACTTATTAGAACAAATGGAGACCTAATATGTGCGTGTGTGTTTGTAGGTGCTGGTGAGGTTCATGTACTCACTTAGCAAAGGCTACAGGAAGATCACCTATCACAACTGGAGACACGGCTTCAACGTTGGGCAGACCATGTTCACGCTGCTCATGGTCTCACGCAAACACACAAACATGCACATTTAGCATGACTATAAAAAAGTCGCTAGAAGCCTTGCCTGAAAACACACAACTTGTATGGAAGCAACATTTTTAGGCTTATTTTGACCATTTCCATGACGTGATGCAAAGATGAACTTTTTTGAACCAGTTTCACTTAGCAACATGAAATTTAGTAGCCATGTCTATCATCAGTAGACCCACAAAAAAGTCTGAAGAAGATATGCCTAAAAACAGACCAATTTTGATTACTCGCTACAAAACACAAAAGTCTAACTACTCAGCTCCACAAAGCTCTTGACTGAACGTCCTACAGAAGTCATACATCAAAGTGTGAAGTGCGTATGCGTGTACTGGTGTATTCAGACGGGCGACCTGAAGCGTTACTACACTGACCTGGAGTGCATGGCCATGGTGACGGCCGGCTTCTGTCATGACATCGACCACCGAGGCACCAACAACCTCTACCAGATGAAGTGAGCACAAAGCTAAACTGGGTTTGCCAAAATGTTGATTGACTAGTGCTGGCTCTAACAAATGTAATTCATCACATGCAGTAGAATGAGCCAACATGTGGAGCAGGTCCAGCCAGCTTCGAGTACCATGTAACTGCCCAGCCTTGATGTGTGCATGTGTGTCCAGGTCTGGAAATCCTCTGGCGAAGCTTCACGGCTCGTCCATTTTGGAGAGACACCATCTTGAGTTTGGTAAGACACTGCTGAGAGATGAGGTGAGTCACGCACGCACGCACACACACACGCACACACACACACACACACACACACACACGCACACACGACTTCAACTTACTTTGACAGTTGCTGTTTTGGTCCATCAGTCTGATGAATTCAACATCCAAATTAATGTCAAATAAATAAGATGATACAATAAATATTATGAATAATTAAGTGTACATTCTAAAAAAAATGAAGAATAACAAGAATTGAAAGAAATAAGAAGTTGAAAGAAAAAGCTGAAGGTTTTAATGATTGTTTTAAATAAAAACGTTTAATTTAATTCAAATGGATAATTTGTTAACATTAGAATGACATCTTTTAGATACAAAAAAGTTAAGACTCAATATAAAAAACTGAATTATTTATTAATGTATTATATATAAAAAAA
Source organism: Syngnathus acus (assembly GCF_901709675.1). Classification (NCBI taxonomy): domain Eukaryota; kingdom Metazoa; phylum Chordata; class Actinopteri; order Syngnathiformes; family Syngnathidae; genus Syngnathus; species Syngnathus acus. The sequence goes on along the minus strand of NC_051095.1, from coordinate 19,815,571 downwards.
ACATTATGTAGAGCAATTTTAATTTACCATTGTTTCATTACATTTAAACTTTACATTCACGTTCATTTTATATAAAAATAATTAAATAGCATGACATTTGTTTAAGGATTTTTAAAATGAAATGTGTTTAATTTTTTGTAAAGGACTCATTTTCAGTTCATTCAATTTTGAAACCTAACTTGAATTATTAAATTAAATGTTAATAAAAACTTAATTTTTAGCACAGATATATTTTTGCAAAGTAATGATTTTCAAAATGTATTTAAGTTTAAATGGAAATTAATCAGGCGGCTCGTTGGCGCACTGGGTAGCACGTCCACCTCACAGTTAGGAGGGTGCGGGTTCGATTCCACCTCCGGCCCTCCCTGTGCGGAGTTTGCATGTTCTCCCCGGGCCCGCGTGGGTTTTCTCCGGGCACTCCGGTTTCCTCCCACATCCCAATAACATGCTTGGTAGGCCGATTGAAGACTCCAAATTGTCCCTAGGTGTGAGTGCGAGTGCAAATGGTTGTTTGTCTCTGTGTGCCCTGCGATCGGCTGGCAACCGGTTCAGGGTGTCCCCCGCCTACTGCCCGATGACGGCTGGGATAGGCTCCAGCACGCCCGCGACCCCCGTGGGGACTAAGCGGTTCAGAAGATGGATGGATGGATGGAAATTATTCAGTTTTAATAGTTTATGCACTCTTCTCAATCTTTCCTTTTTTGTATTGATTCCTCACTCTGTTTGAAGAAAAAATCAAGTAAAAATATCTTCTTTGCATTAATATGTTCTGTGCCCCCACAAGTCTAAACATGGTAATCTGATTAGTTAATTAAGTAATCTGTTGAGTGAAATTGAAGTCAAAATGACCAAATCCATAAAACAGGTCAAATTGACCCAATTTCCTGGGTCAGCCCAATTATCAACTCAAATCAGGTTGTTTTCAACCCAGCATTTTTAAGGATGTGATTACGTATTCAATTAAAAACAAATTTGAGGTAGTAAAAAAAAAAAATTAAATAACATTATTTGTGTGTGTCAACTTGGTTGTTGGTTTCAGTCATTGAACATCTACCAGAACCTGAACCGCCGCCAGCACGACATCGTCATCCACCTCATGGACATCGCCATCATCGCCACTGACTTGGCGCTCTACTTCAAGTCAGTAGTGCCCGTTCTGAAGGCTCGTTGCCCCCGCTCTCAAACCAACCCTATCATGCAATGCTTTTCTTCTCCATAGGAAGAGGACCATGTTTCAGAAGATTGTGGACCAGTCCAAGACCTATGAGAACTGGAATGACTGGACCAAGTACATGATGTTGGAGACCACGCGCAAAGAGATTGTCATGTAAGTGCGTATATGCAAACACACATGTGCCACAGCCATACGCCCACACACTCACACACAATTTAATTTGTCAAGTTGTGTAACCTTACCTTAAAGGGCCATGATGATGACGGCATGTGACCTGTCAGCCATCGCCAAGCCCTGGGAGATTCAGAGCAAGGTCGGCGTGATGTCACTTTTGTGCGTGCGTGCGTACGCGTGCGTATGTGTTGTTCTTGTGTTATCCACGCAATTATGATTCATTCGCTAGAATAGGTTTATACTGAAAATACAATCAGACGATATTCTGAGAAATAAATCTTATTTTCAATTCAAACAAAGGTTAAATTTTACTATTTTTGAAGTTAAATTACTACCTTCGACAGTAATATCTCATTCAAGAACAGATGTTATTGCCTTGGGCAATTCAATTTGTATTTAAAGAAATAAAAAAAGGCTAATTACTGAGTGTTTATCTTCCTCCTCGCCTGCAGGTGGCGTTGTCTGTAGCTGCTGAGTTTTGGGAGCAGGGAGACCTTGAGAGAACCGTCCTGGAGCAACAACCCATCGTGAGTGTTTGTGAAATGGACACTTTCTGGTAATCAATAAATAGAAGCGCCTGTATTGTGTCCCTAATTAAGTGATTAGTGAGAGAAGCAAATCTCAACGACTGCCTTTTTTTTTGGTCTCCAGCCCATGATGGACAGAAACAAAGCAGAAGAGCTTCCCAAACTTCAATGCGGCTTCATCGACTTTGTCTGCTCTTTCGTTTACAAGGTCATATCATCCAATGAACAGAATAAATTCTTAATTTTTCCACAAATAAAAAATGTAATCTTAGAGGAGAATAACATTTTATTTTTTCTGGGGAGGTAATAATTATCTTCGGAGAGTTTCTGTTTTATCAAGGAAAAACAATTTTGGGGGGCATAGCCAGAACTTTACTAGATTAAAGCAATATATTTTTCTAAAGATAAACTTTTTATTAGTTATGTAAAAAAATAAACTGTATGAGACACAAGACTCATTATCCGGAGAGACAATTTTAATTTTATGAGATCAATACCCGATTTAAAAAAAAAAAAATCCATAAGAAAAGATTTGTAAAAGTAAGAAAAAAATATTTGGGTGGAAAATTCCTAATTCTAAGAGATTAAGAGACTAGCTGTTTATTACTACTCTCACTCAGTCAGATAGGGGTTTAACATAGAATGGGAAAATCCATAGGCATTTAGCACCTAGAGCCTATAGTCTTGCTGATTCTCCAAGCAACAAACATTCAAAAAGAAGTTCATAGACATATGCAGTATTCTTTATCCTCTGTAAAGAATGATTAATAATGTCGCATTGAGAGTAGTAATACTAATTTGTGAGTCTAGAACAGATTATTGGCATTTTCATTCACTTCAATGGAAAAGATGATTTTGAGTTACAAGCATGATAAAGGAATGAAATATACTCATATCAAGAAGGCATCACTGTTATGTCATAATTTTGGGGAAAAAGAGTGAGAAAAATAAATAAATTGTGGAAAAAAAACCTGCAATTTTTCAAGAATGAATTTGTACTTTCTCCAATCAAATTTCTGTTGCAACATATAGATGTAGTCGAGTCAATGACGTGACGAGTTGTGTTTTGGTTCCAGGAGTTCAGCCGCTTTCACGTGGAGATCACGCCCATGTTGGATCGTTTGCTGAACAACCGCAAGGAGTGGAATGCCCTCAAGGAGGCGCATGATGCCAAGATGGCTGTCATTGAGGCAGACAAGAAGGCTAAGGAGGAGGCCTCTGGCAAGGCAGCGGCAGCCAGACAAGGTCCAGGTCACCACCGATGCTAAACTCTCCAAAAATCCATTTTCATCACATCTAATTCAATGTTTTTCTACCTGCAGCGAGTGCGGCCCAGTCCAAGACTTGTACTCTCAGCTAGAAGAGTGTCTCAGAAGTTTCCACACCAACTATCACATCAAAGAATACATACCATCCTAATGACCAACATTAAAATTGAGTAGAGTGGATCTTATTCCTTTAATGTATATGTAATACTATTATAAGCTATTGTTTTATTCATTTGATGTCTATTTAATACTATTATAAGCTATTGTAACATTCAGCACAGTGAACTATTAACATGCACTTAAATGGGAGAATAAATACCTGAACTTAAAGCGGACGTCAAGCGCGAAATTTTCTTTATATATGTTGTATGCATCTCCACTAGTTTAAACATGGCATTCTGGTTAATATTGTGTTTGTGGAATATGAGGCAAAATTCACTACTTTATCGAGGTGCAGGCAGACAAATGGGTCAGTGTGAGTGGTGGATGAGGAAGGAATATAAGGCACGGATTGGCTGGGAAAAGTCTACTTCCATCCCACAACGGCGCACAAAGTCTAGTAAAATTCCAAAAGAAAGAAAACCCCACCAATGTGCATAGTTAGACTGCAGTTTGCGGTGGTCACACAGACAGTTCTTGAGATTGGGTCAAACCGGGACACCAACTTTGGGGCACCAGTATGTAAGAATGTTGGGAAAAAACCTCCATCATTGTGCATTTTATCACTTCAGTACAGTCAGCAAATTTTAGGGGGAAAGATTATTATGAATATTTTAATTGCTGTCAAATTAGACCTGAATTATGAGAGGTGTCCTTAAAAAATGTTGTCCTTTGAGATTTTGAAATTTTGTGATTCCCTGCTTTAAGTATGCTGCATATGCACGGCACCATCTCATATGTGGGTCACGTCAGTGTTTCACAACTGCTCTCGCACGACAGCCGAGCGTTAATATCCCGGATGGAGCCTGCAAAAGGGGTCAAATGCACTCTAAATCCATCCTTCCTCCCCCTCTGCGCTTTGTAATAGTGCCTACGCAAGCATGTGTGTCGTCACCGCCTCGTGATGTAAGCGTTGCTGACATAAGACGGCGGCTCAAAGGATTGCCGTATACGGCCATGATGCTGGCCAGTCCGAGCCGTGACGCAGGGACAACTCGTGACTGCTGCAAAGAGAGGAAGCGAGGAGAGGAGGGGGCCAGTTGGAGCCATGATGACTATTTTTAGGAGCTCGCTGTTGTTTCCATGCAGGACCTGCATGGACTGTCTGGCTGCACAGTGTCTACGTTAACATGCAGTCAATATTTGGATTAAAGTCAAAATTCCCATTTATGAAGCATTCAGAATAACCCATTTACATGCAACAACCAAGTCAGTCGAAAGCCAAATAGAAATGGGTCTTTATATACATGTCTTAGATATAAATATATATCTTTATATTTCTATGCATGGTATTCTCCCTTTTATCGTCTCATTTTGATGAATGCCGAAGGAATTCATTGACATGCTCAGCTACACATTTTCTTGAACAGGACCTAGAACTTTTTCACACTACAATCTTCAATGTTTTTTGTTTTTGAAAAGAGAATTGACATGATCCACTCCGGCATCAAAATTTGTAGAGCCAACTTTCCCTAAAATTACAGATGCCAGTCTCTTCCAGTTTTGCGCATCTCGACATGAAAATTTCTGCCCATTTTTCTCTGCAAATGAGCACAGGTGGACTAGTGTTGGCTCGTGAGTGAACTATTCGTTCAAAAGAACGAATATTTTCAGTGAACGAGAGTGAACGAATCACTTTTGACGTCATAGATCAAACAGCCAATCAGAAAGTGGAGGTGAGGGCGGGTGTGGCACTTTTCACTTAAACTAGGGGTGTCGACCTCCAGTCCTCGAGGGGCCGCGTTCCAATATGTTTTCCAAGTTACCGTCGTTAAACACACCTGCGTGAAAATATTTTCGTCATTTTCACGTTCTGCAGGAGCTAAAACTTTTCACGCAGGTGCACTTAACGAGGGAATCTTGGAAAACATGTTGGAATGCGGCCCCAGGACTAGAGCTTGACACCTGTGACCTTTGACCATGATATTTCCCTAATAAAGTGGCCTGTTATTAGGTACACTTGAAAATGGCGATGTACAGCCAATTGGAACCTCGCACCACCATACAAAGGGAGATTCCAATTCTAAAAGCACATTTAGATATGTGTTCACACCTAGGCTCGAACCAAGTTCTTACCACGCAAAAGTGCATATCACTAACCAGTCGGCTATTTCAACCTAACATCACTTTGCCGTCTGCACTCTTTTGTACTAGTGATGTGCATTCCAGTTTTAAGTGAACTGAATCTTTAGAATTGGTTCACTCAAAAGATTTCTTCAAAATAATTTTTCACCGAATCGTTCGCTACACTTTCTTATTTATTTATTCATTAATTTTTTTTACCTCGTGTAGTGTACCTATTGAAGTGTCCATGAGGTGTACCTAATCACAGGCCACTTCATTAGGGAAAAAGCTTAAGTGAAAGTGAAAAGTGCCACACCCGCCCTCACCCCCACCTCCTGATTGGCTATTTGATCTGTGACGTCATTCGGACACTCCATTAGGTACATCGCCATTTTCACGTGTACCTAATCACAGGCCACTTCATTAGGGAAAAATCATGGTCAAAGCTGAACTGAAAGTGAAAAGTGCCACGCGGTGTTATTATACCGAATGTGTTTGAATAAAAGGTTGAAAAAACCTTTCAACGAATCTTTTGAGTGAACTGATTCTAAAGATTCAGTTCACTTAAAAGAACCGGAATGCACTTCACTAAGGTGGACATCATTTGTGACAGGACTTTTCAAGATGCTCAAAGGGATTTAAGTCTGGACTTTGACTGGGCCATTCTGATACATGAAAATTCTTTGATCAACTCTGACCGACTTCCCTGTCCTTGGTGAAAAAAGCAACATGACGTTGCTACCACCGTGTATTCGGTGGGGGTATTGAGGGTTCAGGATTATGAACAGTGTTAGCGTTGCGTTGAGGTCAAAAAATGCATTCTTGACACTGTTCTATAAGGTTCCGATTTGTGGGATGCATGACTTATATTGGACAGATTCTGCCGTAACTTTGTAGTTTTAAGTACAACACAGTGTACACTTTTTTTTTAATATAGATCATCTATGTACTTATAAAGATGGACAGTATTTTATGTAAATATACGATATGATGCTGTGTGCAATTATGTACATACTGTCGTCACACCAAAGCAGAGAAGATGGACACAGGACAGGAAAGGAAGCACCTGACAGGATGAATTCAAACACGTGTCTCCTCCTGTTTCCACTATTCACACACACACACACACGCACACACACGCACACACACGCACGCACACACACACATGCACACACACACACACACACACACACACACAAGCACACACGCTTTCAACATTCTGGCAGTGTTGACAAGAGGAGAAGTCACGAATTAACAGTTGTGTTATTTTATAGGTCAGGGCAGATTTAACCAACACCTTTAATCTCGTCACATAAAAACTCGTCAGTTGTTTCTCAAATCACAAATGTATTGCAGTATTAAAATAAAAATTATGAGGGAAGAAAGTCACATTTTGAAAGTCACAAAATACAACTTGTTTTTTGTATTATTACGCTATTCATTCTTGAAGACACCTTTATTTTCAGAAAAAAATAGGGCTGTTTGGTTCAGAAAAAAAACTATTTTACTTTCAATAATAATGTGCTGTACTTTAGTTCTTGATTGTATAGGGTGTTTCATAAAGTACGCAGTTTTTAAAAATGCAAAAAATCAGCCAAAATCGATGCAAAATTCAAAAATTTTATTTAATTTCATTCAACATATACTTCAATTTAATAATGAAAAATGATATCGAGCATATGTCCACCTCCACTTTCTCTGCAGGCAGTCATCCGATCATTGAAATTAACGATAACTCTTTTGCAGACGTCCCTGTCGATTTCGCCGATTACCCGTTGAATTTCCATCTTCAGTTCGGTAATCGTTTGAGGTTTGTTCACGTAAACTTGTGACTTCACATATCCCCATAAAAAGAAGTCACAAGGTGTGAGGTCACATGACCTCGGAGGCCATTCTTGGTCGCCGCCGCGAAGTGAGATCAGACGCTCAGGGAATTACGGTTTTGACCGGGCGATTTTCTGGTTGCAACTGACCCAGATTCTTCGAATTTCTGTACCAACCTCGAAACTGTTGTTGCGTTCGGGGCATTGTCACGTCCAAAGATCGCGCGAAGTTTACGGACAGTCTCTGCGTAGCACTCTCCGTTTTTGTAATGAGTTTTCACAATAAGAATGCGTTGCTCGATACTGAACCGCTCCATGGCTACAAAATGGAAAAACGACAAATGGTCTTCTAATCGGAGTGATAATAGATAACGAAAATGATAGGAACAGTGCTGACAATCTTCAAACAAAAAAATCCCGCGCAATTAAAAAACTGCGTACTTTATGAAACACCCTATATTATTATTGATTGATTAGAGTTACTATTTGTGGTCGTGAGGGTGACTGAGGAATATGGTCAGCATCTTCACTGGGACGTCAAAAGGTACATCACTCACGAGCCACACGGGAAATTGCTAGTGGCCTTGAGTGTGCATGAGTGTCCATGGACGTGCCCAACATACAGTACCTCTGGTCAGAGAGTTGAAGGTTGCAAGCACATAAAAAAGCGATTTATACACGTTGTATGGTCATGAAATACAATCCAATTAACCATTTCACTCATATTTGAAGTGGGCAATTGGAGCTCGCTTTGCAGCCCAAATCTTGTGATTCTGAATCTCAGAATCTGTCTGATTTCCGTCTGTATGTGATTCTGAATCTCAGAATCTGTCTGATTTCACCTGGATCAAATCTACCCAAATCGAAAATCTAGGATCCCTCAGCTTTTTTTAGGTGCACTGGGGGGGTGTGAAAAGAGCTTTCAAACAGCTGCCCGCCCGCTGTTGCGCAACTTTGACATCTCACCTACATATAGAACACATTTGGACAGCTTTTACAGCAATCACCTCTCGTGACCGATTCACAAATTAGACATTTTATTTTCGGCAGTGCTTGGGATGACACAATAGCATCCACAGTAGGGACTGATGCACATTCCTAACTGCTGACTGAAGTGACAGAGAAGTTTGAAATGAAGACGAGGAGTGCCACAAGCAAGTGCTGTTCCATTAGGGATTTATTACTGGAGGCAAATCAATGAATATATGTCCTTTATACAGTATATGAGGAGCACGTCTCTACAGTTTCATAATGTAAACAATCTCTGAAGAGAAAAATGTATTCAGTTTAAAAGGAAGCCAGCGTCTCCTGTTTGAAACTATGTACACCAATTAAAATATAATTTATAACAAGAACATCTAAGAAACTAGATTTGAGCAATTCAAAAATACTGAAATGCCTTTTCGCCCACACACACTTCTCCTCTCCACATTCTTCACCCGTCATGAAATCACACCCAAAAAAAAAACTGAATAAAAAGGGGAAAAGAACACACCTCAAAACATCCAAGCTAAGTGGAGCATAAATTAAAAAAAAATTAAAAATATAAAATCTGACGCAAAGTATTTAGCATATTTTATGTTAAAAAAAGAAAATCAGATGAGTGTGTCCTTAGAAGTCAAAATAAAACATATGCCCTTTATCTTATATTGTTCCACACGCTCACATTTATATTTTCACTCTTGTATTTATTATTTCATTTATATTTATTTCACGTAGAATCATTTGCCTACCAAGTGCTCATTTGACATCCTTAAAGGTTTATATTGTGATGAAATGATTTAGTAGAAAAGAAAAGAAAAATCAACATTTAAGCATTTGAAACATAAAACAAGAAAGCCACCAACTTGTATTTTTATTTTATTTTTTGGTCAAGTTTTGCAGTTTTTCTTGCCGTTTTTTCCCCTACTTTTCAGAAACGAAAAGCAGGAAGTATTGCATTGTGGCGAGAATCTTTTCCCTTTGGAAAGTTATTATCGTTATTATTATTCATATTTGGATTGATTAGAACTAGCCCAAGTGGACAGTGCTTATTATTACACTTGAAAAATGTGTCTTCTCAAAACACAAGGAAAAAAAAAGGTCAACATCAAAGTTTTCTATAAGAAAGTATATCGTCATCTAGATATATCTACACAAACACACAAATATATATTGAGATATATTCATATATATGTATATACCTTTTTTAGAATATGGCTATTGAAAAAGAGTTCTTTTGAATAAAACGTCCTCAGTGGCGGTCGGAATTGGATCGGAGAGGTGCCGTGTGGAAGAGGGAAGAACCTACTGCTGATTTTAAGGCTTTGCTGTGATCACGAGATGACGTGATGACATGATGAGACGTCAGGGGGCAAATGTTCAAAAAAAAAAAGTTTACGTGTTCATTTCAGTGTGCGTTTATGAATCCAAGTTCGTACAAGTGTCTATGTAAATTCGTGTAAATTGTGGTATGTATGTACGTTGATGAAAGTTTATATCTATTTAATGTATGTGATGACTTTTAGGTTTATGTGTGCAAGTTGACATGGATACAGATTTACCGGGACATTTGTCTGAATATTACCGTAATTTCCACACTATTAGGCGCACTTAAAATCTTAAAATTAACTCAAAAAACCACAGTGCACCTTATAATGCAGAGCGGCTTATATATGGATCAATTGATGAATTTGTTGATCCATACTGGTTGAACACAGCGCCCCACCAAAATGTTTCAGTACGTTTTAGTACGACGAGTAAATTACAAGGTCGCATCGTTTCCTTATAATTCAGTGTGCCTTATAGTGCGAAAAATACGGTACTTGGCACAAGCTTACGTACGTCTAAGTTCATGTGCAAAGTACATTATACATGTAAGTTCACGTGACTATGTTTAAGTTACTTTGTGTTTGTAAGTTTATGAAGTAAGAACTTTTGTGTATGCAAGTTCACATTTGTCAGCATACGTTTAGGTGCATGTTTGTGTATGCAAGTTTGTGTGCATATGTATGTCTAAATGTTTTGAGCTTGCACAGCAAGTTGATGTACAGTATGTAAGCGCATGTGTATGTGTGTATACTATGTTAATGGATGGATGTTTCAAAATAAAAATATTTTGTGTTAGCGTGCGTTTTAAAGTTTTTAATTTAGGGGAAATTTTTGCTACTGCAAATTCCCAAGCGAAGTGGGTTTTCTCATCATCATCATCAAGACCATCGTCATCATCACATCATCATCATCACCCCTTCCCCTTCCTCCATTTCCCCTTGTCTCTTCACCTCCGACAATTCCAGTCGGGACGTTTAGTGTGCAAGATTACGATTGATTTTTGTACACGTCGATCACATTCGTCTTGATGACTCAGTGACCATTCTCACGTATTGCATCTAATAATATGATTAAAAGCAAAACTGAACAAATGTGATAATCTAAAGGGATTTTTCATGCACTGCTCTTTTTTTACACAGTGCCGGACTTTGTGTGTCAAGTTATGTCAAAGTTCCCTCCAAATCCTGCTGCCGCCAAAATTATATGTAAGATTTTTAGTGCTATGTACACATTTAGCCATACACACATCTCTCTCTCTCTCTTTCTTTCTCTCTCTCTCGCTCTCTCTCTCTCTCGCTCGAGAGCTAGTATGGTGTTTTATATTAGAGATTTATGTAAACCATGATGTAAACATTCAACGTACTTGTGTGTGCCTGTGTGTGAGTTGATAAGCAGTGGAAGGACCCGGAAAATCAAGGCCTTGAACCCGCACAAAGCTGTGTCTCAGTTTGACGAGGAGAGGAAGTGCTCAGAACTAAAGCCTTCTACACGCCACCATTTTTGGAGTAGAGGCTTCAACCAGTGGCAGATTTGTGAAGCAGAGGTCAGGTCAGGCTGTGGTCAGGCTGGATGTCAAAACGGAGGCTAGATTTAATCTTTCTAAGACAGGGCTGCCCAAGGCCGGTCCCTCGAGAACCCCTATCTAGCCTGTTTTAAATGTATCCCTACTGCAGCACCCTCGATTCAAATCATCAGGATTGTTAACAAGCTTTTGCAAAGCTTGCTGATGAGCTACAAACATGGTGGCGTGCAGAAGAGGCTTTAGAGAATGAACCCTTATGGGATAGCAGGATGGCGGCGGGGAGAGCATCGGCGCATGGACGTGAGGTAGAGATGCTCCTGACACCATCCGTGTCATTTTCTTGCTAAATTCCAATGCTCCCTTCCTTTTTTTTCAGTGCCTCCTACTGGCCAGGTTGGGTGCAACCAACTGCCGCTAAAGGGAATGTTTACATTCATCGTGACAGATACATTCCATCAGATCTAACCAACATTAGTCACTATGGATATTTTGAGGGGACTGGGACATTTGTTGTAATGGAACCACTGCCACAACCATATTCGCCCCCCCCCCCCATTGAACGACACAGGCTGCAATTTAAATGTAAACAATACACGTTGCATCGGCAGACAGACCAGTCCGCCGCCTTCAATGTGGGAATGCTCCACCCTTACTGATTGTTTAATTAAACCGGCTAGCTGGCTAAAGCTAAAACTAAAATTGTATTTGAAATAGGTATGCCGTGTATATGTAACGCAATAAAAGTATTAAAATACTTGTTTGGTACTTGGTATCAGAATTGGTGAGTATTCAAGAGTGAATACTCCTACTGGTTTCTGTCTGAAAAATAGTGGTATTGAACATTCACATTTAACAGTGTATGTAAATAATAGGCGCACTGTGGCCATGCTTGCTAGCTAAATTTAGCGCTACAAAATGGAGGGGCTATGTGGTTTTGTTAGCAGGCGAAAGCAAACAGTAAAAAAATAGAGATGTGTTTAATTTGCGCTAGTTGGCCAATGCTGATGTTGAGAGTATGAAACAGAGGTGCACTGGAGATATTTTAGCTGGCTAAATCTAACTGTGTACAATAAATGAGTAATATTGTCTTTGCTTGGAGGATAAAGCTAAATATAGACAAAAGAGGTGCTTTGTGGTCATGCTGGATGGCTAACAGTGGATTTAAAAATAAGGTGCTGTGTGGCTGGGCTAGCTGGCTACAGCGAACGCTAACATTTCAAGATCAAGAACATAGAGCTAACACCAAGGAACGTGTACTATAATCATGCTAGACAACTAAAGCTAATGTCAAGGGATGTACATACAACAGGCGTGTTGTGGGCTAATAGCGAAAGCTAGCATTACTGGCCTTTTACCACTAGAAAATAGAGGTGTGCTGTGTGATTTTATTTGCTGGCTAAAACTAAGACTGAAAACCATTTAATATCCTGATTAACAGAAAACAAATGCTGACTTATCCAGGCTAACATTCGCCTCCTAATTTTCAGGTGAAACATTCCCACAAAGCATTTCGCGCTATCCATGTCGCTAAACAAACGCGGGCCAGTAGAGGGCGCCTCTGAAAAAAAAACAGGGTTTGGGGATTTAGCGTTGACAGTGACAGCGGGATAAAGCAGAAAAAAAACTTCCCAACAGTGCATAGATCAAATCAAGGAAGCACTACAATTACAAAACAAGAAAGAAAATCTTCATTTTTGTAAACTTTTGTCCACCTTTTTACATTGAACGTTATACTCTTTGCACACACCACAGGGTTTTTTTCCATGTAGAACATCCAACAAAGTGGGTATCTTTTTTTCCGTTTTTTTGAACAACCACACACATAGTTTATTACTTTTGTATTTTTTTTCTGGCGATAGGACGCCGCGCACCACCTGAATTTTTTTTCACACAGAAACACATAAACAAACACGCACACACGCAACAAAGATTTGCTACGGAGGTCTCTCGGCAGGACGTAGCGCTGCGGCTGGTCTCGTAGCTATTACAAAGTAACCGCTTTTGCCTCCTCCCCTCAAAAAACGATCTCGTCCACTCCTTTTAAAAATGTAAACATTTTGTGTGGAGAGGTGTGTACCGCTTTTTTTTTCTGCTGCCGTGGTGTGGCATTTAATAAGGCGGGACAGTCGCGGCGCAGCTTGGGTTCAGCGCAGTGGGACAGTCAGCGGTGGTGCACCGACTTCTGGGCCTCCTTCAGCAACGTATCAAAGTCTAGCGCGTCGTACTTGCTCTTGACTGGACCTGGACCTGCCTCGTCTGGACAGTGAGGGAGGGGATGAATGCTAACATTAGCCTAGGCCAGTGAATCCCAAATGCTGTGCAATGAAAGATCATCAAGTTTATTTGTTCTGAAATGTATTTACCGTAATTTTCGGACTATAAGTCGCGTTTTTTTTCATAGTTTGGGCGGGGGGGCGACTTATACTCAGGAGCGATTTATATACATATATATGTTTTTTTTCACTTTTTTGGGCATTTTATGGCCGGTGCGACTTATACTCCGGTGCGACTTATAGTCCGAAAATTACGGTATATTTTTACTTCAAATAATTTACCTTTAGTCATCCACTGTATTTATGCCAGCAAGCTACGTATAATGATTGTCAGAATTATTAAATGGTTTTCGACGAGATGGGAGAAAATGCAATGAACGTGTGTGGGCACCTGTGCCATTGATCCAACAGAATATGCACTTTGTGTTCGAAGTCCAGATTTTATGCCATGCTAACATTAGCCTAGCACAAGGGAATTTAGAGCATCTGTTCTGTGTGGGTTGCAGTAGTCACCAAGGTCGATGTAACGCTTCCTCGTCAGTCTCCTCCCACTAATAGTTGCGCTCTGGAAAACATTCTCACGCTCCCGCCGGTGCCGCTGGATGCCGGACTGGCGAATCTTTATGACGCCGCAGCGCTCCCTGCGGGCGTACAGTTGAAGAGACACAAATCAGAACTATTAGTACCTCATGGAATCACACAATAACGAAAACTGAACATTTTTGCCTGTCTTAGTGTATGAGGTTCATATTTAGTAGCAGGAGTTAATCTTTGAAGGACCCCAGAAGAGTCTTATTGAGTCTAAATGGCCAATTTGTACTAAAATGGCACTGCTACCTGAGATTTTTTTTTTTGTGGGTTCACTCAAAACTGTTGCCTTCATGTTGCTAAGTGAAACTTGTTATGGTAATCGAAGGACTAGGGTCCTGAAAATTTCCAAATTGAGTCTAGGGTGTATTCACACCTCAAACGTTTGCTCCACGCCGGTCCGGGACCTTTTATGCTGGTGTGAATACAAACAAACTAACCCTGGTGCAGACCCAACAACCATGTGCTTACAAACGATTCGCGGTTCGCTACAGGTCTTCATAGAAACCACTGCTGGAAGATATGGAATATGGAAGATCTATGCGTTTCTGGACAAGGTTTCTGAAGTCAGTTATTCTAGTACCGTATTTTCCGGACTATAAGGCGCACCGGACTATAAGGCGCACCTTCAATGAATGGCCCATTTTAAAACTTTGTCCTTATATAAGGCGCACCGGACTATTAATTAAGGCACCATTAATGCATCATGTCAGATCTTTAATGCAAATCAAATCATTCTCCATTTGATCTTTTTTATTTCAACTTCAGACGCAACAAATTACTTTATAATCACAAAATAAAGATCCATAGTCTTTTTGATTCATGATTCATAGTCTTCAGCGGGCCACTTATGGTTGATTTCATGACACAATGCTTCAGGCTAGTTTAAATTTAGGAATTTGGTCCATATATAAGGCGCACCGGACTATAAGGTGCACTGTCGGCTTTTGAGAAAATTTTAGGTTTTTAGGTGCGCCTTATAGTCCGGAAAATACGGTATATTGGTGACTTAAAATGTACTTTGGTCTGGTTGGAAGCTGGTTACGTACTCATTACAGATGATGACTTTGCAGTCCTCGGCTGTGCCAAAGACCTGGAAGCGCTTCCTCAACATGTTCTGGGTCATGCTGCTGGGCAGGTTGTGGATGTAGAACACCTGACAGTTCTCCTGGCAACAGGGAAACCATGGCAACAGTTAGCAACGGGTGGGAGAAAACACACAGATGGACGTGGGAGGTTTTTAGCATTGCAGATGTTGTCTGCACACACATACACGCACGCACATACACACAATGTAGTGATTCACTATGGAGCGGAGCGGGAACACTGTGTACCTCGTCAGATTTGGCTTTGTTCCTCTGCTCGTCGTCTGGGCATATCTCAGAGTGTTCACTGAGGACGGGAGAATACACATTAGGAATGAAAAGGGGAAAAAAGGACAAAAGGGTGAAACAACAGCGAGAGGGAAAAGAGAACAGGTGCATTACTTTGACAGTGCTTTCACTGTATACCATTAGATGAAAAGGCAAAACCGTTTTACCAGGTAAAAGTTCACTTACGGCGTTGTGCGCAACGGTATGCTGCACAATGGCCTTTTAGTTTTCTTGCTGTCCACACATGGAATCGGCCATCCTAGCTTAGCTTTGCTGTAGGCACGCAGCTCAACGGGGGCGTGTCAAATCTACTTATTCATATTTGTAGTAATACAGTAATGAGTAATAATGGTGTCAAGAGTAGCTTAGCACAATGGTTGATATATCATTGGAAAGCTGAGATCATTCTCTTTTTGATTAAGCTAAAACCTTATTTCTGAAATACGGGTCACTGTAGCGGATTTCGCTTTGCTGGCTCACATACAATTAATGCGACAGCTCCTCTGGCCAGTTATTCAGGATGACCACCACCTTGCAAAGGTGAAATACACACGGCAACTAGAAATAAATCAAAAAGTCGACCTCTCTTGGGATGTTTACCTGGAGTTTCCCTTGCTGGCGGTGGAGTCAGAACAAACGTGGAGGGTCGGTGAGGGCGAGCGGGACACCGCAGAGCCCTCTTCTTCTGAGACAGGGGGTGTGGTGGCCACTGACTGGCAGTCAGACGGGGGTTGTGATGATGTCATTGGCTCGCCGACATTGGACTGGATGCCATTTTCCGGCGCTGCATCACTGAGTTGGTGTTCTCCAACCCCCTGCAGTATGGTGCTCAGCATGGCAACGCTGCGCTTGCGGGATTCTCCGAGGCTCAGCACACAATAGTCGTGGTCGCCGAAGCCACGGCAGGCGTCGTTGTCTCCGGCCTGACCCATGCGCCGCAGCTGGGCATACAGCTCTGTCTGCTCCGGTAACTTACGCTGATGTGTGCGGCTCAGCCAGGATGCTCGGAGGCCGCCGACAACGCTGGCGGAGGAGTGGACGGATGAGTGGACAGACGCGTCACTGTTTCTTTCGCCATCCTTTCTGGCCTCGGTTGGCTTGAAGAGGTCGTCCTCCACCGGCTTGTGAGGCGGTGTGGTGGGAGGCGTCAGACCTGGAGATTTAAATAAGGTCATTGAAGGACTCACACAGGGTCTTCCGTCAATGGCTTGCGAGAATACTTCAAATACTCAAAGTTTACCTGCAGTTCCACACAGATCCACGCCGAGCGTCTGCTCAAAAGTCTTGCTGCTGAACTCTCTTCAGTCAGAGAAAACACAAAAGAGAATCACATAAGATTTCATCAATACGCCTCCTCTCTTATCAGAGCTGCCACATGCAGGCCTGTCCTCACCGCCATTCTTCTCTCTCATCTATTTTCTTTTTTTTTTAATTCCTTTTTTTTTGGGCGCCACAATCACACCGACCACGGGAATAAAAAAACGGCCAGCTCTTTGAAAAGACAGATTAATGTGAAGAATGGACCCATGCCAGGGAAAGCGCTCAGTATGGCGGCCGGAGCGAGTTGGAGACGCTCCAGGGATGCCAGTGGGATGTTAATGTGGAAAAGCGAGGGCAGAGAGGATGCGCCCGTCTGGGCTCAGTTTACAGTCAGAATCATTAAGCATCTTGGAATACAATCTGTTTTGGATTAGAATGCATCAATGTTAGGCTGCTGGGATGAGAAATGACAACTTGGCAAAGTCGTGCGTATTAAACGATTGCCATTACGCACATCATCAAATAATCATAGATATAGAGTACCTCCAATAGGAACTCAAACAGACACCTATACGTCCTCAAGGAACTTATACGGTACAGAGACCTTATAAAAGGACTTTCAAGGACTCCTTAAGGAACCTCCTTTAAAGACTTCCTTGGAGGGGTTTTCTTCAAGGACCTGTACAGATATCCCCTTCATTGATTCCTACAAGATCTACTTCAGAGACTACAAAGACCTTCTTCAAGGACTCGTACAATGAGTTAAAGTACTTCTCTAGTCTGCATTCAAGGTTTTCTACAGGGACTTCCTTCAAGAACTATGAACCCAAGTGCTCCTACAGGTTCATCCTTCAAGGATCCCTAGAGACCTCATAAAGAGTCCTTCTTCAAGGTCCCTTACAGGAGCCTCACTCAAGGCCATGTATAGAAACCAAGGCCTCCTACAGGGACCTCCTTCAAGGCCTTGTACATGGAGCAACGATTCCTGCACAGGCCTCATTCACAGTCTCCTACAGACACCCTGAGTAAAAACGGATGTAAGTGTGCTGTTAAGTAAACTGCTCATGTATCTGCTCTCACTTCTGATGACAGGCTGCCCGCTTGTGCCTACAAACAAAGAATCCTAAACACGTTGGCTCCTTCACGGCATGGACAATGTTGCAGCCGGTCAGCATGAGTGTGATAAAGCCAAGAGAAATTCTCACCCTGTGGACTTGCTGGTGTTGAGAGGCAGACACAGGCAGGCTCGCTTCTCTGTCCATACACACACACACACACACACACACACACAAAGAACAATTTGAGCAATAAAGGACTGGAAGATGTGGACAACATTGAATAGCGCTGTCCTCTTTACACAACTGACTCACATCACAATGTCACAACATTCATCAAGTCAAGTCACATTTGACAAACCTGTCCACACAACATGTCAACTTTATATTAAAGTCAACTATACTATTCCTCCTACTGTTATTGTGCCTTTCCCCCAAATTACCTTCTTTGGGCTACTGATTGGCTAATTTGGTGCGGAATGGTAAAATTACGGGGAGGGTGCATCAGGTTATTTCTTAGGCCATTCACCCCTATCTTTGGCCAATCAATAAAAAAAAAAAAGGACACTATTTAGATTATACCTATGTCGATTTTACCCGACAAAACATATTTTTCCAAACTACTAAAATCACGAACCGGTCCAAAAATCAAACAGAGTTGGCACATCTCAATTTCCGCCACCGCAAATTCCCCAACCCTGTTTAGTGAATGACTATTTGAGAATCGAGAAAAGTGATATATAAACCTAATGCATGATCATTATTCGTAATTATTATTTGTATTTTTATTAATATAACATATTAAGCAACATAGCTTGTGCCATATCCCTGTCAGCTTTACCCAAGTGAGAAACTAAATCAGTGTAACTAAAACCAGTTTAATTGATAGCTACTTATGTCAAGGGAGGGTCTTTTCCCAAGCCACTGAAGTAACAAGCCAATCCAAAACTCTATTCTTGACACCAACTACCAACCCCCAGAAAATCGTAACTAAGCCCATGGACATGTTCTCACCGTTGTGGCAGCAGGTTTTGGTCATCTCTGTTGTGTCACCTTGCATTCCTGCCTCTGTCGTTGTCCCTCCTCCCGCTTGAGTTGGCGAGAGCTTGCCTCCCGCCTGCCCGTTATCCCGTTCCTCCCTCCAGTCACCCTCCCTCATCTGCCCGGGCCGCAGCCTCTTGGCAAAGCGGCTGGGGAAGGAAGCCAGACGCCTGGAGCGGCGAACTGAGAACGAGCCACTGTCTTCCATAGGGCTTTGCAGCGCCTCATAGGGGTGGTTTCTCCTTGCGGGCAAGGAAGGGTCCTTACAAAGATCTGGTTTAGTGGTGACAGTGCCAGGTGGTCGGTTGGAAGGCGGAGATCCTGGTCCTGCTTGAGTGTACGGTGGACTGTGCAATCCATAAGGCTTGCTCACATCAAAGGAGCTACTCTGCTGCAGGAGATCACGGAGAAGGGAGTTGGTTTTCAACTGCCTCCGCCTCGCGAAGGGAGGTCTCCGGGGCTCATACCCTGGCCCACTGCTCGCTGAGGGTGCCACCAGGACCAGCCGGCTGTGAGAGTTTGTTACTGACGGGCGGGCGGCATCGGGTCGAGCTCGAGGCCTGGGCGGGTCCTTACGGTCCAGACCCTGCTGCTTGCGCACAGGCATGCAGTATGTGTGCATGTAGGTGATAAGCTCCACTACAGAGCGGAGTTCTTTTTCCGAGGTGAATTGAGGTTTGACAGGCTCGGCAGGGGCCTTGATTTGCCTTGCCTCTACCTCACTACCAGAAGACTCTTCTTCCTCATCATCGTCCTCCTCTGATTCGCTGTCCTCATCGTCTTCATCCTCCTCCTCTTCCTCTTCGTCCTCCGGATCTGCAGTTGGGGGCTCCTTGGCGTCCCGCCGGGATATGGTGAGATGGCGATGGAGCTCGGTGCACAGGCGGCCCGCCGGACGCACGGCGCGTGGCTTCCACACCTGAGAAGCATCCATCTGAGAGGGTGGAGACAAGCTCATTGATTAACCGCACAAATATTAAGATCCTTTCACACAGTTTATCCAATTACCGCATCGCATGCGTTTTTCAGGTATTAAGCAGTGAACCAATACAGTGCTTCCCACACACAGACAATTAGAGTAGCGATTACCGCACGAAGGTTTTTCATGATATTTTTTTCGATTTAGCACTTTCTTTGAGATTTCTTTGAAAAGTAAAGTGCCTTTCAAATTAAATGTATCTTCAAGTGCATTTAAGTACATTTGTGACTAAATTTAACATAAACAAGTTCATTATTTCGGAACATCATAATTTTTTATATTTTTGTTTACTGATTACCCATGGCCCTACGATTGGCTGGCAACCAGTTCAGGGTGTCCCCCGCCTACTGCCCGATGACAGCTGGGATAGGCTCCAGCACGCCCGCGACCCCCATGGGGACAAAGCGGTATAGAAAATGGATGGATGGATGGATGGATGGACGGACGGACGGACGGACGGACGGACGGACGGACGGACGGACGGACGGACGGACGGATGGATGGATGGATGGATGGATGGATGGATGGATGGATGGATGGATGGATGGATGGATGGATGGATGGATGGATGGATGATTACCCATGAGGATTTTATGATGGAAAAACAGGTATCTTGGCTCAGCAATGGTTAATTTCCAGCGGCTCTAATCAATAGCCACATAGCTCAGGTCTGGTCGTAGTCTCAAACTGGTCTGGGTAGAGTTTAGTCAGTATGGTTCTAGTGTTGCTGTTATCTGGTACTTTTTCTTGACACATACTAGTGTAATTCTGTTTTGGATAAAGTCTTGTACGTTTGTAAATCCAGTTTTAGTAAGAGTTGGCTAATATACTGATACTGCGCAAGGTTGTAGTCTTGAAGTAGTCTGGTAAAAGTCTGATAATACCCTACTTCTAGTAAGGTAAGAATCTTTAAATGTACTGACATGGTTCTAACAAAGTTAATTCGTGGTCCCTGGTTTGCCCCATTCCCTTTTACACAGCCACCCCAAATTGGACAAGCAGTACCACAATCGTCTAGTACAGAGTAGTTGTACATATATTCCCCTTATGCCATATTTGTTGATGAGCGATGGCCTCTCTCTTTGGACCACACTCACTTCTAAGTGGTGTTGTTTGTTGTTCCTGATGACTGAAGAGTGGAATTGAAAAGTGAATAAAGACATCAGTCACATGTTCAGCTTGGCTGTGTTTTGAATTTAAAGAGACTCGTTCAGTATATACGCCATCATTGTCTCCCAGCCTGGTTCTAACTAGTCCTAGTCTGGCACTTGTCTTGTACTCGTCTGGTACTTCACTTGGTCCTCGTTTGGTCCCTCCTCATTTCTCAAATACGACTCGTCTTGAACTACTTGTTGTATAATTCTAATCTGATGACAGTCTGGGATGCTTCTGCGATTGGTTTTAGTCTTCTCTAGTCTGTTATTAGTCTGTTATTAATGAGGTCCTAAATTAGCAGTAGTCTGATCTAGTTTTCTACTATCCTGGTACTAGTGTGTTACTAATCCAAGTACTAATCCTAGTTTTCTACTAGTCTGGTACTAGTGTATTACTAACCTGAACTAGGTTGCTCAATTCTGATACTGCCCTAGAGCTATTATATTTGTCTTTTTCTAATTTGATTCTAGACTGGTACTAGTCTGGATCTAATCTGGTAGAAAGGTGATACTAGTCTGGTCCTACCCTGGTACTAGTCTGGTCCAGGTTTGTTACTAATCTTGTTGTACTCTGGTAGTAGCTGGGCTTCATCTGTCCCAGTTTATCACTGGTATGTTTGAACTCCTTTGCTAATTTATTCGCTAACTTACTCATTTTTAATTAGTTCAGCATTAGTCTAGGTGTACTGTGACCTTGGTTTGTCATAATATATCTTCCTCACCTTAACTGGAGGCCGGACCGTCCGTGAGTGTAATCCTCTGTTTCTATAGCGATGCCCATGGACGCTATCTTTGCCCACAGGCACATTGGGCGGAGTGAGCAGCAAGATCTTCAGCTGGTAACACAAGACGAGGAAGAAACTATTAAATTATTATTAATTCATTACATTGTGGAGCTACCAGTGTGTCTGGTGAAACATAGTCTTCATATCATCATCATCATTGTCACCATCAGCAGTGTCTTCATAACAGACCTATCAGATGATATCAGATTAGAGGGAAAATACTGTGATTATGTCTGAACTCTGGAGTGCGGTCTGATCCCTGGGGAGGGGCAGCTGGCTCTAGTCTGATGTTAATTTGGTTGTACGCTGATTCTAGTCAAGTGACAGCCATGTAAAGCATGTCACTGGTCTGATTATGGTTCTAGTCCGGGAGTGGTTTGGTACTGGTCTGTCTGAAGTCTGGTATTAATTTGGTATAATCTATGAATGTGGAACAGATTTGGTCACAGCATGGCACTAGTTTGGGTCCAGATATCGCTAAGCCTGATTCTATTCGAGGAAAATCAAATTTTAACTTCGCCAAGAGATTTCTGTCCTTGTCATCTCCTAAAGTTTACGCATTGAAGGAATGTTTTTTTTTTTTTCAAACATTACAACATTGTATGAATTCAAGCACCCGTTATTTTGACTCCTAACCATTTTCTCCTTCTATTTTTCCTGAATGTAACTGATTAACCTGCTTGCCTTGCTTGTCATTTGGATGATTTACTTCTCAATGTCACCCAAGGGGCAGGCCAGGGGTGCACTTGTTATTTTATGTCAAAACACAAAGACATCATTGTCATGAGACTCATTGTTTAGGGACTAAACAATGCCACCACTGCATTTAGCGCCCTGCTTGGACACTTGATGTGTGTAACTGTGTGTGTGTGTTTGTGTGTGTGTCTGCATGCATGTGTGCATGTGTGTGTGTGTGTGTGGGTGTAGCTACTATGCTAAGCTACATCTTGTATTCTGAGACTCGACCAAACGGAAAATCATCAACTTTAACACAATTTACGCATCATTTCATAAACCTTTTAAGCCAAGTAATCTTTCATCACCATGACAGAATTGGCACATCACACCCTTGGAACCACAACGGTTCGAACGGCACTAACCCTTACACACAAAAAAAAGACAGTTTAGTGTACTGCAAAAAAAAACATTTCCCAAAGCTTTTCAACACCCAGAGAGAGTTGGTACAGCCCTATTCTTGGAAGCACTACCCCAAACTCCATCCACCAAAAAAATCTAAACATAACCCAGTCAGTGTATATCAACACTGACTTTACTTTAAGATCAGGCATTTTCAAGCTTCTTAATGCATATATCCCTTCAAAAACGAGACAGAATTGGCGCATCCCCATCCTCAACACCAAAACCTTCCCAACTCAGCAAAACAGATCAAAACGAAGTCAGTTTAGCATATACTAGCTAACCTGATTTCAGGTTGTATAATAAATACTTTTCAAGACACATCTCCTTGGTAGAGATGGCAAGTTGCCACTCCTCCACCATTGGAATTATCCATCCATCCATCCTCTGTACTGCTTGTCCCCACGGGGGTGCTGGAGCCTATCCCAGCAGTCATCGGGCAGTAGGCGGGGGAGACCTTGAATTGGTTGCCAGCCAATCGCAGGCCACACAGAGACAAACAACCATTCGCACTCCCACCTATTGGCAATTTGGAGTGCTCAATTGGCATATTTTTTGGATGTGGGAGGAAACCGGAGTTCCCCGGGAAAACCCACGCAGGCACGGGGAGAACATGCAAACTCCACACAGGGAGGGCCGGAGGTGGAATCAAACCCGCAATCTCTGAAGTGTGAGGCAGACGAGCTAACCAGTGCCCCACCTGTTGGAATTACTACCTGCCTAACAGGTCATAATGTCATTACCGTTCCCAAACTAGAATATGAATAAAATTGGTACACCCCTACCATGAGAACAAAAATCTCCCCGACTTACCAAAAAGTATAAAAAGAAAGTCCAGTTGCCATGCCTCATGCTACTCACCCCAATGAATCACAGGTACATTTTACACTGTAGAACAGCCATTCCAAAACTTTTTGACTTTTTCACTACTCCATTAAATTAGTACGTCTTAATTAAAATTCTAGAGATTGATAGAACACCAACTAGCAAACGGGCCATGCAAACGGAGAGGGCGTGAGACTGAGTGAATATTTATGCTTCAGCCAACTGGAACAAAAGCATCTTTGTAGTCTAGATCCAGCACACAAACACACACAGACACAAAAAAGCTTCTTTGAGCTTCAGTGAATGATGAGTTAGTCCTTCTTTCAGAACACGTTGGCATTGTAGCAGGAGTCGATCATCGTTACAGATATTTAGCATGAAAAGTGTTTCTCAAGTTCAAACCAAGACAAACAAAGTTACAGTAGATTCCTGGAGGTTTTTGGACTTTGGCAATAACAGGGGGCGCAACCGGGAGAGGGAGGGGTGGTCTACTAAGGCATCCCACAATGACGTGTGAAAAGTGAAAGGGGGGCGCACGCTGGTGGAAAACAAACTAGTAGAGAGCGCTTGGACACCACACACAGATGTGGATTCCAGTATGGTCCTAATGCAGACAAGTATAACCAAGAATAATTCAATGAACAACATCTGTGGGTTCAGGTAGCCAAATTCAGGTAGCCATTTGTAAATAAAGTTAGTATGTGATTTATTTTCCTTATTTAGGAAGGAAAGGGAGAAAGAAAAACAGGAAATGGCCTTACCAGAGAAGGGTCCTCGGTGTCCTGCGAGCATTTGATGTGTTTTGCGCCAACAGAAAGATGATGAAGATGGTCGTGGTCATCCTCGTCCTGTTCAGGCTCGTCCTCCCCCAGAGCGGGGAAGACAGAGAGGCCGCCCACCTCTGCGTCTACCATGCCGTCGAGGCTGTCCGTCAGAGCGGCCAGCAGCGCCGCGTTTTCCTCTTCAATCTGAAGTGCACCAGAAAACATTTTGACCTTTCTGTTAACCTTGCATCACGAGCATGTGAACAATCATTGATCCCCATTGTATAAAAACCTGGCAACCGCGTTCAGCGTGGCTGAATGTACAAAAGACACTGAAGACCTTCGGCTGTAAAATATATAGTTTAAAGACCACTTTGTATTGCAAGTGGCATTTTAGGGAATTCTGGCCATTATAATGGTTGGACAAAGGGAATTCATACGATTGCCACAATCTTTTTAGCAGGTATGTAGTGATAGCTTGACCATCACTGTAACTAAAAAAAAAATCCTCTTTCCCCATTGAAAGGCCATTTGTTACAGCCTGTGTTTGGGTTTTTAAAAATAGGAAAGAAGCATTCACACTATAATATTTTACTTTTTAAAAAATATATTAATAACCTAGTTAAACAGAATTTAAATAATTTAAATAATTAAAGTGTTGGTTTAATGCTGCAACTCAGTATGATGCTGTAAAAGTCATTTTTAGGAGAGGATGAAGAATTTATGCCTGTGAGCATATTAACTGTCTCCATGTGTTTCTTCACCCTTGGTGTTCAAACCGTGATTCCTTGAAATTCTGGTTTGTAAATGAGGACAATATGGACGCTCACCTCAAAAAGCTCGTCGGGTGTGCTGTATCGGATGGAGGCCGGCGACGCATCCGCTGCCTGATCACTGCACCACTGCAGTTCGCTGAGGCAGTTGACACTGTCAAAGTCGCTGGTGTCCAGCTGCGAGAGGTCAATGTCGGCAAAGTCGGTGTCCAGGCGGTCTGAGCACACCTCCTCCTCCCCATACTGCAGATGCGAAAAAGAAGAGAAGGTGTGGTCAGGGTAATTCACTGTGAAAACTTCGACGCAGAGAAGCGAAGGCACGTAATCAGATAACTGGATGATCGGCACCAGTGTCCATCCACAAACCCCCACTTCCAGGTTGGTATGTTTCGTTCAGAACAGCAATAGAAAATGAATATTAAAAATACTACTTTGAAGGATCTTGAAGCTGGTAAATTTGAGGCTTGACTCCAAACCCCATTTCATTTCGTGGGTGACCTTTGACTTCAAACCCTCCATTTCGGGTCAGATGCGTTAACAAAAAATGTGAGCGCATTCCCTTTGATGGCAACACGGAAGGCACCATATTTTGAAAGTGATCAAATCCAACTATATAACAGCCTTTTATCTTGAGACTGTGTGAAAATTGTACAAAACTGAAGACCCTTCATTTATCCGCCTTTGCCTTTTACACAGCCATCACAGGATAATAACAAGAGTGACAAGAATCAATGTTATCTACCGTTGCAGCAGGAGTGATTTTCCAGACAGGACTCTAACAGCCTCGTGGTGCACAGTCAGGCACACTCACAGACTGAGCCACGTCATTGTGAAAATGTGAAAAAAGGAAGCAAAGTGTGTGACACAGTGGGAGGAAGTGTCTCCACTGGAGACATTGAATAACACTGAAAATGGGAATTAAGTGACAATTGAATAATAACAAGAAGTAGTAGAGCCTCCATGTTGTGAAACACTGTCTAACCTCATAGAGGCTTTCAACAATAATGTAGCTTGTGTTACGTGCGTTGCTAAAGTTGGAACGAAGTGTGTAAGTGCAGTGGCATTCTTGGAGGCTAAATTATTTGCTTGTGTGTACAAGATGTCGTGGTCGTGGGCTACCACTTTTTGGCGTTTCCGCATTCGTTTGAAACCCATTTTTCTTCTGATGTTTTTGCGGTGTCAAACTTCCGGGTTTGCTTCTCTTCTGGATGTGTGCTATGTTATGAAAAAACGGATGCGCTGAAGAAAAAACAAGGGTTGAATCAGTGAAAAAAAATCATCCCGAAAAGTTTACTTGTATCTCTGATCAAAAAGAAATTTTAAAACTTTATTGACGAGAGCACCTGTACATGATAAATTGACTGTATGTACGAAATGCACCCCTGTTGAAAAGTAGCTCATTGTAGCTGACTGCAATGACACCGCTAACCTTTAAAAAAAATGCTAATGTCACTGATGTGGGCAAATCATGCCATATACTGTATCAGAAAGAATATTGGATTACTCTTCTAATGAACATTTCATTCATGACTCTAACGAAAAAATATGAAATAGTGGCAAGTAATATTAACGTCTGATCTGTTATCTACTTCCAGTCAATCACCGTGACTCATTTAGCATGTATTAATTCACAAAGGCGCTTTATCTTCTCAAAATCTACAAAAGGCACTAGTTTTACACCAATGTGAAACTGGAAAAGATTAACGGCTTTCGTTCATCAGATTCATTAATCTCCCTATCCCTCATTAGTGTGTTTATTTGGCTTTCAATTAGTGATTATGGATTAGCATATGCTAATTGTAATTGAAATTTAGCATTTGCTTTGTTTATATTTATTCGAGTCGACACATGATATCACCATGTTTTGCCACCTTATTATTTATCATTATAATTACATAATAAAGTGAGATGATCTAATGGGAATTTAGCCAACCATTTTGGTTTGTAGCAGCCATTTTAGGAGCCTGACTTGCCATATAATTTGAAACTCCCAGAAACCCTGAAGGAAAATTTGGCCCCCATTTCCCCAAGCCATAAGAACGTTGGGAGGCATGTCTATCAGGAGTAGACCCACAGAAAAATGGCTTTAAAAGACACTGGAAACCGACCAGCTTGGTTTGAAGCAACAATTTTATAGTTTCCATCCCTATCCGTGTTTCAAAGACATACCTAGTTAGGAGGCACATCAAAAACGTCTTTACCTACTTTACCTGCATTACCACAGTAAAAGAATGAGCAGGGCGGTCGTGACTCACTACTGTCGAACAGAGGAAAAAAGGCATGGTGAAGGAGCAGACGCCCTCCATTAGACCCTCCCACTGTTTCATCTCCCTCCAGTTTCTCATGCAGGTGTGTGCTTGTCTCTGCCACTATCTTAGCATGCTGATCACATCCACAGTCACTCACGTGCACCTTCGGCTTGCTGGCTAGGCGCATCCTTCTTCTCTTTCATCTCATGAAGCACGCTTTCTGGCACTAAAGTGGAGTGTTGTCCTCCGCCAAGGCCCCCCAATCCGATTAGGATTGGCCCCAAAATGTAATTGGTCCATCCTCCACACAAAAATTCGTATGGGGAGGAATTATTGAGGGTTTTTTGAAATTTTCTATCCAGTTAACGCAAGCAAACTCCTTGGCATTTGACTTGATGTCAGTGTTAATCACCAGTCTTTCCAAAACCTCAATATGCATATGAATTGATATCAAAGTTGCACATCAGATACTACAGTGGGCAGATCCGCACAAGCTATTTTTGCTACAGCATTTGCATATCCGTCTTTGGGCCCTGTTTTTGAATACAGACGCCCAGCGCTAAGCGTATATAAACGGACCCATCTTCATTTTTCTGCTGGGGCTGGAGTTTCCCAGGTTTGAGAATGTGGCAGACCGCGTTGCACCTTGCTGCGCGTTTTGGGGGGTGGAGCTGGCGAACCTCTGGCACACCTGACAATTTGGTGACAGCGTAAAAGCGGCCACATCTTCATTTTTGTGCAGGGGCAAGTCTAGTTTAGCAGGTGTGCGAATTTGGTACATCGCCCTCCACCTCGAAAAGCATTGCGGCATGTTCTACTACACAGCTGTCAATTTGCTGACTCAAAGTAGACTGAATTTTAGACAAGTTAAAAGCAGGTCTAAATTGAGGCGCAGATGGTGTAATGCGAATTGGATGGATTTGATCAAGACGCAGGCAGACAGATTATGAGCTGCTTCGAAATATGCGGTGGATGTCATCGTATTTCATTCATTAATATGACAACAACATAGGACAATCTCTTGAAATCATTGTAGGGATAAATTAATTGAAAGATTATTGAGCTAGTCTGGACACAAAAATAGGGCCTTTGATGTCAAAGCTACATGTAGGTCACTACAAACGCAAAACAATCCAATTCTCCCAGGATTCTCCCGGAAGTGCACTCTCTCACGCGACCAAAGGGGGGTCAGTCAAAGTTTATCCTGTGATTATTCTGGCAGTACGGCGAGGAGCACTCTGAAATGCCTGCGGCCAGAGTTTGAACACGTCCGTAGAAGAGACGCAAATAAAAAATTTGCTCATTCATTGCCTAACGTCCGCAAAGACAATGGCAGGCGTTTAAAGAATCTGCCAGTGTGTCATTGGCTCCCGATATGAAGGTTTAACTGGGCCATTAGGAGGGAGGGAAAAAAAAAGGCAGATTAAGCAAACGATGCCAGGCATGAAATTATACGGGAGACTACTGATACCTTTGATGTTATTGAGAGGGAATACTTCCAGGGAAATTTCGAGTTCAGAAAGAGTTCAGCGGGTTTCTAAATGGACTATTAAATACGCATGTATACTCACAGGAATGCGTGCCATGCTCGGGCCAACTGCCACCTAGTAGAGTTGCTCTGATGCATCCTCAAATTTCGTACACTTCCTACTCCCAATAGCAATAAACATCCAACCATCCATCCATGATGAATAGAAATATACTTACTGATCATTTATTATGGTCATTCGCTTCACAAGTTATTCATGTTAGCAGCCACTTCGCGCGGTATTAATAAATAGAATGACCACAAATGATACACAGTTTCCAAAAATTGTTCACAGCATTTTCAGTGACTGATATACCGTGGTGTATTGAGATATGAGTATAATTTGTTACTGGACTATGCTTGTGAGTTCATAACACTCATATCTCGAATCATATTTCCATACTGAAATGAAGCATGAACTACTTATGTCTTAAATATATAGAATGTAAAGAATTAAAAAGGTTTTGCCACATTTTGGTTTCAATTCAATGGACTGCTCCTTTTGGTGTTTGCACCATGACTGCCCCAAAAGTTTGGGGTCACTTAGAAATGTCCTTATTTTTAAAATAAATTGTTATTTTTTTTCAATGAGGATAACATTAAACTAATCAGGAATACACTAGACATTGTTAATGTGGTAAATGAGTATTCTCACTGCACCCATCTGGTTTTCAATGCAAATCTACGTACATAGGTGTATAAAGGCCCATTTCCAGCAACCATCCCTCCAGTGGTCCATTGTGTTTGCTAATTATGCTAGAAGGCTAATGGATGATTAGAAAACCCTTGAAAACCCTTGTGCAACTATGTTAATTTTCATGAAAAACACTAAATTGAGCCCTAACTTTTGAAGTGTGTATGTGGTTGTTTTAAATAATGTGTAACTCTGTTTTATGTTTAGCCTGAGGGTAAACTTCAGGTTGGAGACATTAAATAACTTTAAGCCTCTTTCTTAATGAATTTTCGATTATTTGCCACACTGCTGTTGTGAAATGCGGTCACTTGAGGTGACTTGTGGCAGGAGGCAGGTTACAAGCTGGACTGGTCGCCAGCCAGGGCACACCTATGGGCGATTTCTATCCACCATGCTGCTAGAAATAAACCACAGAGTAAAAAATTGTCTGCAGATAAAAATGCCTGTGACATTCATAGCTGCTGTATATTATTAGTCAAAATCATCTTGACTTCCATGTGTGGTCAAGCTCTGCTCACGGCAACAGTGGAAGAGTGAAGAGCCAGAGTGAGGCTGCCAGGACGACGGTGCATGAAAGCCAAGTTATTTATAGTGCTCCCTGCCTGCAGCAGGAGCGCTAACCGTGCTAAAAGAAGCGCGTCGGCGTGGAAAAGCCGACTGGCCCCTCTGCAATGGCCCACGGCGCTAAATTTAAACACCTTCTTCTCCAGGGAGCGTTCACCTTTGACAAAGACCAGATGACTATTCTCGAAGGTTTCATTTCGATGCGAAGATAATAAGCTAAAAATATGGCATCATATATTTAAGCTAACTCTTAATATGAGCATTTGATAAGAACTACTCAGGTCAATATGGCTTAATTTGTTAATTTTAGGTAGGTTAGCTGTTTAAAGGCTGTTTGTGTCCATATGTGGATGAGCCTAGTCAAAAGTTGCACATCCGTCACTACAGTGGACAGCTATTCCAGATTTCGAATATGCATGAATCTTGATGTCATTGAGCATCAGTCACTAGGGTGGATGCTGGTGTGTCATCACATAAACTGATACCCACAAGTAAAACATACTGCATGTGTTGTGTGTGTGTGTGTGTGGGGGGGGTTAAACCAAATAAATCCACTGTAAAAAACTGGAATGTAATGGACATATGTCATGTGACCTTCAGTGCTGTCCGTTAATAAGAGTCTTTATTGATCCACACATGGAGGAAATCCAATACATGCAGTGGTGCAGTGTTATATGAGGTGAAACCTCTCTCTCTCACTCGCTCTCTCTTTCTCGCACTCACTCACACACACACACACACGCACGTGCGCGCAAAGACATACACACATAAACTTCAAACACACACACACAGTAGAAAGCTCAACCCAAGGTCAGCCAGGCGTAGGAGAAGGCCATGCAGGCACTATTTCTTGCTGCTTCTCACACTCTTTCGTCACATAGATGAGGCGAGGCGACGTCGGCAAAATATTCAGCGGCTCAGAAGTACTAATCCCAGGTTAAAAGTTGACAACATGTGCTAGTTTTGCAATGTATAAAATTGTAATTCACTCTGTAATTGCCTTTCATGCAGTTCCTTTCTTGTCAAAGACAATTATTACCCTCACCCAGTCATGTTTTTTCAAAAAAAATCGAGTCACATTATCTGTAATTTGTACTCTCTTGTTTAGTATCAGGAGAAATAAAGCAAATACCAGAAGTAAATTGTCACTGTCAATGTTTTTTTTTCTATAGACGGAAGCCAGTTTTTTTTTCTTTGAATAAAAGCTGAGATTTGATTTTTGCGTGGAAAAAAAAAGCTATCTACCAGCCCCAGTTTTATAGTATACTAACTCATTTACTATGCCTCCATGTCTGATGGTTAATTAAGGTAAAATGGCACATAGGAGTGCTTTGGTTACAGCAGGAATAAAAGTAAGTGCTCAGTGGAGTACATTCTCCACACATACTTGTTGTATAGAGCACAGTTATAGTGTGTCAGGCAGTGTGAAGGTGAAGCGTTGAGGAATGGTGATGAGGAGGCAACTTCACTGTAATTACCTCACACCCTTGCGGCACATGAAGATGGCCCAATCACCTACCACCCACACCACCCCCTGCCGACCAACCGTCCCATCCCGTCCTTTCTTACTTTCTTGGAGGTCACTTTGACAGGAAGTGGTTTAGCCTGACATCCGAGCACTATCGATTATTAGGGCTGCACTTGCACACAAAAGCAGCACCCACAAACACACACAAACGCGCATCAACGCACGGAACATCAAGCACAGACCATACACAGACACAAACACACACACTGGACAGCTAATCATCAGTAGATATGTTAGAATTAGACATTATTTACTGGAAGCGAGATAATACGGTAATAAGATTCAGGCATCCACTGGAGCCTTTGTATTTGACAAAACGGCATCTACTGACGGTGAGGCAAGACACAAGCATCTACTGAAAGAATGGAATTACCATACTACAAGACTGGACGTGAGGCATTTAAATCCGACAAGACAGTATCTTTTGTACATTAGGCCTTTACTTTCATATCAAACCAGTTCTACTAGAAATGAGACTTTTACAAGTATAATACTACAAGGCAGTAGCATCGACTAGAGGTGAGGCTTTTACATACTACAAGACAGAATCTATAGAAGTGAGGCATTTCCATACCACAAGTGAGCAGCTACTGGAGTGCGGTCTATTCGTAGTACAAGATTGCAAGAGATGCTAACATCATGCAGTATTAGAAAAAGAAATGCCTCACGTAGATTCTAGTCATTGTATATGTCTCATGAGTTAATCTGATGATCCGTTTGAGTTTGTTTGTCACCACCTTACGTAAATTTTTTTTGCATATTTCCATTCCACTTATTAGAGGTGGCGTGCAAAAGGCAAGAGAATAATCCATGGTGGAGGTTAAGGCCTTGTTTTTTAGTGATTGACAGGTTGCCGTGTGGCTCAATCATCATGGATCATCCTTCCTCACAGGCGTCACCGAACCCGTCGAGCCGCAACACTCTTATTCCTGAGCCCTGAATCGGCTTTTACCTCCCTCCCACCCATTGCCGCGCCATCTCTGCGGATCTGTCACTTAGGATTGGTCTACCCCTCGTTCCAGTCTTCTCGAGCTGTCACGTGCCGGACAAAAGTCATCCTGTCCAGATTGCACCGTCGCTGAAGAAAAATAAACTTCTTTAGTCCACTAGTAGACTTTCAGATGTCGTCTAATTATTGAATTGCCCCTGATACACCGGTGTTTTTCGATGGGACTTTTTTCTAGTGTTGTTGATCTGTGTGAAAGACGCAAACGTTTTTACTAATTTCTCTGATAACAGCACATGCGGATAAATTCAGAATCTACTATAACAGCACTGATGCAGCAATTATGTGGGAACTGTGTATCAAAGAACCTTAAGAACAGTTCTAGGCTTTAGAGGTGGTATTCTGCACTGTCAGCGTGAAAGGGAATGCCGTATTTTCGGGACAGGGGGTGTGATGTTTAACAAAGGACACACGCATAAAGTGAGAGGACTGCGGAAACAATTAAAAGAGAATAAGCTTAAAGGAAATGGAAACTGGCCCACAAGTTTGCATGCGGCTGCCATTACACCAGGAATAAGAAAGATAAGCTGACAATATACGCACACACAGATACAAGGACTGTGATTGGTTGTGATTGATTCCATCGTAATCCTCATTGGCTTGCACTGTGAGTATGTGCTGTTCTATATTTAGCTCATTGCATGGGTCTCATGACTTGCTGTAAGTAGGCTGCTGCTGACTTGAGGAGCGTCTGACACACACAGATGACCTCTCTCTCACACACAGGCGCACTGATATCAATGAGCGCCAAAGGGAATCATCACGTTTCAAACATCAAATGAAGAGTCGGAGGTTGTGTTTACATGACACTGATCTCATTGAGACTGGAAAGGGTTTTGTTCTTGCCTCGCCTCCATACAATACTGTTAAGGTAAAGGCCTCACCTCCAATAGGTGCTGTTTTGTAGAAAATAGTCTATCAAAACTTAAGGCCGCATCTGCAGCACATACTGATGTTTTGTAGTATATAAAGACATTACATTCTATAAGACATTATTAGCATATACTGGAGGCGAGGCAATTGAATGTATACTTCTACAAAACTTTAGCATGTTTGGCCTTCACATATAGCTCATACGTCCAAAAAGATTTGGAGTTTTACTAGCAGTAAAGCTGCCTCACATTTACTAATACAAGACGTGAGCATCTACTGATGAGTTACATACAATAATATATTTGCATACAGGGTGTCCTTGATCCAAGAGGAGGTCAAACGCTCCCAATCAGTCTCGGCCAGGGAACAAGCTCATTAGGAGGCAACCGATGGGAACAAGCTCCATCTTTCTCGCACACGCTACGGCACCATGCTTCACATTTTCCGTCACATCTCCTTGTCACATGCCGTGGGGACGCGTGAGAGGCATGATACATATTATCTTGCTTCACGTGGGAGTCAAATGACACAATTTAGGGGGGCCTTATGCAAATGGACTACAAAAATGTCTTTGTTTTGTAGTCCATCTGCCACAATCTTTTTTATTGCTATATACATCGCTGCTGACTATTCTTGCTGTGTTCACATTCACTTCTGTATTAGTAGTTTGTTATTATAAGGGATGTTTCTTTTTTCTCTTTCAAATTGACACCAAACTGAGTACAGACAACAATCCATGGAGATCTGATTTGGACGCGAACCCCGTGGGGAAAAGCAGTACAGAAAATGGATGGATGGATTTGGGTGGGAGTCTGACCTTTAATATATATTGTATCTGGTTAAAATGTTAAACACATCTCAAGTGCCAGTAGATGGTGTTTGTCTCAATTGGACTGTGATACAGCGTGCTGCCTTGCGGCACATAAAATACGTATTACACACGCTCTTGCACACACACACACACACACACACACACACACACACACACACACACACACACACACACACACACACACACACACGCACACATGTACACACAAACCACTCTGTCAAGGTCGTTGGGCAGGACTTCGAGGAAACGTACAGATAAGTAACATGACACGTGGAGGACAGTAGAGAAAGTAGATGGAGGAAAACTGGGGAAAAGACCAATTTTCCATCAGCCCCATCTCTTCAGTCTCCAGTCTAAACCCAACCAACTGATGTCCAACACAATGAAAGCATGGAAAGAGGCCCGACAATCTGAGTATTAAACTGTATACCTTCATAGATAGACAATACCCATTTGTTTCAATGTATAATATGTATGAAGTTGGTAATTAACAACCAAAGCTTTTTTGGGCTGGTTGCTTGTTTATGTTAATGATGTGGGATGGAAGGATGAAGTCGATACAGGAGGCAGCTTCAAAAGCTTAACAGAGATGGGATGGTTACCGGCTGTGTGAAAAGGTATTCCGCAATGGCAGAATGATGTGGCTACACTGTTTAATCCGCCTTTTTTCCCTGTTTTTCTGTTGTGTATAAACGACATGGAACGGCCTGTATCCGGGCAGATTAAGCACTCATAGCACAGTGACTAATCTAAATGGCCTAGACACAAGCACACACATGCACACACACTAATTCTTGTTCCGTTCACCTCGTTCATTCCTCTTCTTTTCCACTGGCTGGCTGTCTTGTAGGTGAGGCCCTGCCCTCCTCATCTTCCCTATCATCATCATCCTTGTGTGTGTGCGTGCGTGTGTGTGTGCGGCTAGCTGTGTGGTCACGACTCTTAAAACCAGCAAGGAGAAAAGAGGAAAAGAAGCAATGGAGTCCATAATGTTGCAAATTTCTCAACAAACACACATTAAGACACCTGCAGAGAAAGTCTCATTCATGCACTTGAAGATGCACAAATTATTTGATCTGGAGAAGTGAATTGAATTGTAAAGATGGTCATTTATTGCTGCAAACAGAAAAAATTATGTTCCCCAAAAGTTGCGAAGTAGAGGTTGACACACACACACACAATTTGATGAGTTCTTGGGAGTAGATGTCGTGTACACTCCAGCACAAGACCAAGTGATACTCTTTATTTTCCTTTCCCTTCACTTTGCGTCTAAATATGGAAGTTCCTTTTGGAAGCCTTCATCGTGGTTCTCCAGAGGGATGCACTCTCACTTGCATCTCATGAGACTGCCGCCAGATTTCTTAACATCAGAGACCCCCAAAACAACCATCTCAACACACACACGCACGCACGCACACACACACATGCACACACACACAGGAGCTATGTTGAGGTGTGGGAAAAATTCATCTAAACCTCCACCTCTAGTATGCGTGTGTGATATTTAGGGGTGTCACTGTCAATAAACAGGCCCCTCACTCCCACTGCGGTGGGAAAAGATGGTGCCAGAAAAGCTGGGAGGGGGTAAGTTGTTTTGAAACTCAATCACAGCCAGGATGGATAGTGGAGCTCTTCTGGAGACGAACGGGGTGCCAAAATGCATGTGTTGTTGTGTGTGAGTGTGTGCGTGTGTCTGTGTGTGTTAGTGTGAAGGGGTGGAGGTTGAAAGGACATGGCGTGAAACAGCTGTCTCACACACACACACCATCATCATCATCATCATCATCATCATCACACACACACACACACACACACAACTTTTCCCCCAAACATACCACAAGTGAATCAAGGCCTTGAGTGGCACATTAACTGTCAAAGTAACACAACGCTCACAAGCAGGATCAAAACACGCCTGCAAGCATCACACACGCCATGGCCAAAATTATTTGGGGATGTAAACACACACAGAGGGGGAAACATCTAATTTACGAAAGATGCTGAATGTGAAATAATAACTCAAACTTAAATACTACTGCTTTTGACAGGGCCACCACAACATGGTTCAAGGTGGCTCAAGGGCCATCACCAATATAGGCTTTTTCTCCAATCCTGAATATCATCCATCCATCCATCCATCCATCCATCCATCCATCCATCCATCCATCCATCCATCCATCCATCCAGACGACACCCTGAACTGGTCACCAGTCAGTCGCACAGCACATATAGAGATGAACAATCAAACATACCCACATGCACATCACCACTGAGCGGGAACGCTGCCCACACACGTCAGGCGTGTG
Organism: Syngnathus acus; assembly: GCF_901709675.1. NCBI lineage: Eukaryota > Metazoa > Chordata > Actinopteri > Syngnathiformes > Syngnathidae > Syngnathus > Syngnathus acus. The sequence continues at coordinate 19,778,966 of NC_051095.1, read as the reverse complement.
TACCCCCGACACTATCAGCGACTCAAATATCATCCTAAACAGTCATAATCTTACATGAATTACGTTATATTACAGGAATAAAGCCATAACGTTATTTTATGACATTTAAATCACAATGAGAATAAAGTCACACTAATATTTGAAAAAAGTCCGTTTTATGAAGAAATTCTTATTGGTGAATAAAATACTGCATGAATTAAAAGAAATAAATGTATTTTTTGCAAATAGAATCATTTTACCAAATGATCGCTACTTAACATGGCAATGATACTTAACATGACAATGCGTGCCACCACGCGCAGTTCCTGCACAACCACCTCACCATTTGGCTCAGTAGAGATGTAATAGTGCAAAAACAAGCACAGCTGTCTCACACACACATGCAGTCACACATCTACGCACTGCGGTGATTACAGCTGCAGTCGCACAGATCCCGCATACTTAAAGACATCACACAAGACATGGTTTGCCTCGCTCTGCCAATGGAATTGCAATCTACATAATACATACACTCCTCCAGTGTTAGTCCGCATTAATGACTTAGGTGTGCCGCTTCAGATCCAATTACGATCATTGCCAGCCTGCAGGGTGAAGCGGGAATATCAAAGATTTAAATGTCGTTTATCCTGAATAAGATGAGAACTGGAATGATACTGAAAAAATAAAAAAAATCCCCATGTGGATTAATACCCACATGTTGGAATGTTGTCATTAAGATTCATACATTATTCACTGGGAAATGGGGTACAATGCACTCGTGTGCAATCTTTTTTGGCGTGGATCTGCAGCATTATCCAGAATCAGCGCAAACTTTTAATGGCTTCTTCTTTGGACCAACTTGACGAAATTTTGTGAAAGTCGATTAAGTTGTTTTCGTGTGTTCTGGCTAACAAATATCAAAGAAAACAACATTAGCAGAGTTAGCATCAATACCTACAATATCAAAGAAAACAACATTAGCAGAGTTAGCATCAATACCTGCTCTCTGGCAAAATTTGGATCACCACCAAAATACAATGACTTCTTTCTTGGACCATGCCCCAAACCTGTGCAAAGTTTTGTCATTTTTGTATTAAAACAATTTAATAATCTTTATCTCTGTCAAATGGTACAATACCTGGTCACAACGCACAAATAAAATGTGTTCTTCTTGGGCAGATGGGCACATGCCATAACCCTTTAATTTTTGTCTAACAGACATAAACGAAATGAAAAACATTCTCTGTCTTCCACAACGTGGCAGCCGGCAGGTAACATTGCTGAATTTCAACACGGAGACCGAGTTTGAAATCTTGTTCAGGGGTAACAGTAATATACAGTTGGCTCCCGACTCCCGAGGCAAGACCCTTTGTGTGCTGCATGCTGATTCCCAGCCACCGCTGGTCCCAGACCCAGATAAAAATTTGTAGGTTGCGTGAGGAAGGGCATCCGGTGTAAAAACCGTGTCAACATATAATGCGAGTCACTCACTATGGTGACCCCAGACAGGAAAAGCTGAAAGTCACTTCCTCATGTCTTCTACAGCACTCACAATACCTGCTCAAAAAAAAAAAACTTTTCAAATAAGCTCCAAAATAAAGCCATGAACTCTATGGCAATATCGAGCAACGATATCTACTTGACATCTACATTGTAAACATTGAAAAAAAGTCAAAAGAAGCCGAATACAAATGCTTGCCCACAATTTTAAATCAGTTAAGAACTACGATCACATCTGTAAGTCAGGTAATTCATTTATTTACTATTTATTAATGCATTTTATATGTACATATAGGTGGTATGTTGTTAATTCATTCTTTGATTATTTTTTTACAATTATTTTAAACACTGTAAATTGCAATATTTATATTTTCTAATTGATGAGTTATTTAATAACTAATTAATTATAATTTAATCTTTTTTTAATTATTGGTGTATTATTTGGGTCAATAGTTTGACAAATTTGTTTGGTCAATTTGTTTGATCTAGCATTCTAAAACTCTCATCACACATGAATGCATAAAGACACAGTCAGAAGGACACAAAAGGCACACTTTTTTCCCCCGCAGAGTTTGATTGTTTTCAATTGTTTTTGGAATCAAATGTGTTGTTTCAATCCAAATGCTATCAAAATGCTATCATTTCCTATCAAAAAGCAATTGCCTTCCCAGACACTTTAACTTGTGAGTGTGTGTGTTGTGGTGCAATGTGTGAGTCAGCGATGTTCCCTGCTGCCTCACATGTGCACAAATTTGCACATGCACGCGCACATGCACACATTCACACACACTGACACACACACTCACTCACACACATGCATGCACGCATGCACACACGCACACACACACACACGCACACACACACACAAAGTATGCTAACAAGAAGGAAGTGGACCTACGTGAATATGACAAAACAATATATTGTATGTGTGAGTGCAACTAACATGCAGACAGACGGCTTTGCCATCTGCTCAGAAGAGAGCAACTTTTGTTTCCCGCCATACTCTTGCTTTCCATCACAGTGAAACGTTTTTGGTTCGACTTGACTAATCTGTGATGGCCTGTACATCGAAGTGGTTTTACAAAACTGCCCATTCAACACATACAAAGATCACTGATTCACATGTAGCTAACTGCTTGTGTTTAGCCTAGGTTAGTCAAAAAGTCCAGTGGGCTAACTGATGCTAATTTATACTAGAACGATTACCGTATTTTCCGGACTATAAGGCGCACCTTCAATAAATGGCCCTTTTGAAAACTTTGTCCATATATAAGGCGCACTGGACTACAAGGCGCACCATTAATGCATTGATTTTCTGAGACAGTCCTGTATAGGTGCGCCTTATAGTCCGGAAAATACGGTACTAACCACTAGCGTGCCCTGAGCCTCCTCCTCTACTGTCTCTATACCTACGACTGCAGTCCGACCCATGGCGACAACATGACTGTCAAATTTGCTGATGACACCACAGTGGTCGGGCTGATTTCGAATGGTGACGAGACAGCCTATAGGGAGGAGGTCCAGAAGCTCACGACCTGCTGCTCCACAAATAACCTGGCTCTGAACACCACAAAGACAAAGGAGATCATTGTGGACTTCAGGAGGAAGAAAAGGCCACGAATGATCGTTACTTAAGCATGATGTCATTTTCAGTCGACAGCAAGAGACAAAAAGTGTTTTTAAACGATGTTATTGTACATGAAATATGATTAAGCTAACAAAGCCATTATAGACAAAATATTAACTTTTTACTGCTGAAAATCACTAAGTGAGTTTAGTGTGCCTTTAAGTTTGCCAAATCATATATTTTCGCTTGGTAAAATGTTTTGTTTTTCTGATTTTGTCTCTGGTGGCTATTGTTCATGCTAATTTATGGTATTTCTAAGTAAAAAGGGAAGACACAATTCTTTACCTTTAGTACCTTTACACACACTTCACAATTCCACTCTACACATATTTGTGTGTCTATAAATAAGAGAGAAAAGTTTTTTTAATGGAAAGTTTTAAATAAGGACTTAGAGACCTCGTTAGCAAGCCATGTGATGACTTTCACAGGCACTTTGTCGTAACTGTTGACAAATGTGAGATGACACCAACGACGACACGAACACGTCGCAAACAATTCGCCACAAAGCGTTTTCCGTTAGCTCTTCTTGCTAAAACGCAGACAAGCGGCCAAATCGACTGATTACTCATCTTCCGACAGATTTTTAATTGATTAGATGTTCGACTACACTAACACTTCTTTAGGCTTTGTCTGTGATTGTCTATGGAGGCTATGTGTTGTCTTTGGTTGCTAACAGAGCTATTATTTATCTGGATTTGTCCAAATGGTTAACTAATGGTAATGGCAGAGGTGCATTTTTGCCTGAAAAGAATGTTGGTTATTTTGTTTCTAGAGATCTGACTGTTTACAAAGTGTGTTTTTTTGTCTTCCACTGAGATGTTTGCATGTCATAAATGCTGAAGCACACAAGCTCACACAAAGAAGTACTAAATATAGACCTCCATTGTTTAACTCTACACAAGCCACATTCATTGCAGGTTCTCCTTCACATAAAAGTCCAGATAAATGTCATGCTTTGGGAAATCATGTGATCATCAACCATTTAATATTATCAGTGTTGTCATTATTTTTATTTTTGGACTAACAGTTGAAGAGCATCCAACCAAACAACACTTACCTTGATTGAGCAAAAGCACTTATGGAGCTCAATAACAAAGTTAATAATGTATTTGATACAATAACAGGAGTCTGGGAAGTAGATAATTATCTTAGTAGTAAATAACATTCTTTATGTTTGCCCGGGGATGCACTCCGGAATTATTTTTAAAATTCAGCCCCCAACACCAAAACAATACGTGATATCGGAAACTCTGAGAGTGGGTGTGTTCGGAGAGGCATTCCCATTGATTTCCAACTGCACCCGCTTGCACTTGAACTGTTTCCATCTGCACTGCCTGACACTCTTTGTGTTCCCAGTTGCTGTGCCCAGAGCACACTCCGGCAATCCGATTTTGTGAAACACAGAGTAACCGAATGGCACATTTAACAGCGCTCTGATTTTCAGAAAGGTCGAAGAGGAGTAGTGCCCCCTCTGAGAACATTTCCAAGGGCACCCCAAGTCTGCCATTTTTGTTTGAGGCTGCCATTCTTCCTCAAAAGCGTGTTTCACTTGGCAACACAAAACTTGGCAGGTATCTCTACCATGAGAAGCTCTCGATGACCAAATTTAATTTAGCTTTTATTATTAAATCCAACAATAGATTACTTAAAACAACACCATGTGTCATTGCCACAACCAAATAGCAAGTATCTTAGTGCTATTAATTACTGAACTGCTGCGCATGACTATAAATACAGGCTTAAGTGCAGTTCCTACCGACATGTCTTGTTGGCGTTTTTCATACGAGAGTCAAGGGAGGTAGCATGCATGATGCACGCTGTATTTATAGCTGCAGTGTTTCCACGACACTCATCCTCACAGCGGGCCGCAGACACTGCATTCCCACCTCCCGAGGGTACTAACAGAAAGTAGCAAAGAAAGGGAGACGCCATCTTTGAGATGGAACACCAGAGACAGGAATGAGTTGAGCTGCATCGATGCGTTCGAGACTGCCAGGAAGTCGGAAGCATTCCGCTCAAAGCAAGGGATAGATACAATAAACCGTGAATATTAGTTGTTTAAACCAAAAGAACTATACCACAAACTATGATCCCAAAACACTTTTACATTACACTTAACAGTATTTTTTCTTCAAAATTCATAACCCAAGAATTATTTCTCTCTCTCTATTTCTCTCTCCATCATTCACTCGCCCCTTTCTCCCTCTGTTTTTAATTTCCATCACATGGAACCCCCGACCCAAAGCACACAAGGTTGGGGGCCGATTTGGGCATGATGCCTGTGGCAGGTCATTTGAGGATGCTGTTTTTTTTCTACCACAAGACAATTCACAGATCTGAATAAGAGATCATTGAGAAAGTGTCACTGTGTGTGCGTGCGTGTGTGTGCGTGTGTGTGCATAGTTGATTGTGCTATCCTTAGTCTCCAAGGAGATGCAACAGAAGCAGCCAACATGGTGGGGAACACCCAGAAAATGTGTTAATGTGTTTGTGCACGCAAGTGTAGGCATGTGTGTGTCTTGAAAGCAGCTCTTTATTTTGGTTTTACGTCATCCCCCGTTTCCCCCTTTGTGTCAAGTATGCCAGTCGTCATAAAGGTGTAGTTCACTCATGTTTGGAGGAGCTTAAGATACTCCCTGGATTTGTTGACAGAAGACTGACAGTCCCTTCTACGTTACGATAGAAATAACTTGAAAATTCATGTTTTATGGTGAGTCATTAAATGTTTTAGTTTGGAGGAAATGGCTGAACGAACATAATATGGACATTTTAAATCACATCAACTTCCTTCCTCTTTTCAGGCATGGCTTCTCGAGACTTTATTATGAGTCCAATCATGTCTACTAAATTTCTTATTGCCCAGTGAAACTGGTTTGGGATCTGATTTTTTTTTTCTTAATCTAGTTGGGTGCAACTGAACCAACAGACCCTAAAAGGTCAACTTAAAAAGAAAATGGCTTACTTTCTTTGTCTTAATTTCCAGGCATAAACTCTTGGAAGACATTGATATGTCATGTTGTTACGTAAAATCGAAAAAAATGTCAACATCCCATGACTTTCTGCGCATGTCTACGAGAAAGTTGGGGTGTGTTTGGGGAGTACTGTCTACTCATAGCAAACATGACTAATAAAATAATAATACCAAGAAAAGCATACACAATATTGCATCGGCCACCTTTATTTCCCTGTTATGTTGAGTACAAATGCATAACTTAACCTAAACAATTTCTGCTAGCTTGCGGGTTTAAGATTAGCATTACTGGCGGTTGGTGACCACTGCTGTAAAGGCTTTGCAACTCATATGGAACAACTTTTGCGTACTTGTATTGTTCGAGCACCTTTGATCCAGTTTCACCATACCAGCACTTTGTCCTCTGGGAAAACACACACACTCATGCACACATGTGCACGCATGCACACGCACACACACGCACACACACACACACACACACACACACACACACACACACACACACACACACACACACACACACACACACACACACACACACACACACACACACACACACACACACACATTTTTATGTTAGCCAACAAGTGCAACAGGCTAACAGCGGTGAAAGGCGAACATTAGTTTAACCCAGGTGACAAATCCACATTCCGAAGCATGAGTTTATTAAGTTTATTAACCTTGGACCATCAGTTGCTAAAACGTCATTAACATGTACAGTTTGGGAGTGACTGGAGTGTTGAAGTTTGTGAGCTCGCTAGCCAGTAACAGTAGTGCCGTTCTTAACTGATTTTCAAAGCCTTACGAAATAATTTAGCATGCCTAACCTAGCGCCGCGTGTGACTCCTACTGGATTTAAAAATAATTGCACCCGTGCCTGAGACAGAAAGTCATAACTTAAGGCAAGGTGACGAGCCAAAAATAACCGACATTAGCTGCTTCTCACAAGGTCAGATTAAAGATAAAATTGTAGTCGCCTCAAATACCCGTTGCCTGCTATGTCATCTATTTTTCCTGGTGGGCTAAAATAGAATGGACTTTAGCAATTAGCACGAACACTTAACACATGTATACAAATACACGTAGACACAAAGCTATTAATATGTACAAAAGTGTGAGCACATGCAGCCCTGCCGATCCATCACTGTCACACTCGCACAGAAGATCTTAACATTGCAGCGCACAGGAAAAGGTTACACATGTCATTCAGCCCCAATAATGCCATGTGACGCCTAAAGAATGCTCATAAGTGACCTTCAAGAAAAGGAACCTCAAAAAAATGAAACATGAAATTCAGTAGGCATTTCTAGACCCTCCCAAAAAGTTTCAACAAGCAATGTGTGAAAATGTATGTCATCAGTTTTGGATCCAAGCTGACATTTTGGGGTCCAATGGTCATGAAATCATTATTTCTAAACTGCATTTTATATATCCCTGGGCTTAATATCAGTGTGATATTAATATTTTATTTGATGTTTGATGGCCTTTGTGATTGATGAATATGCAAAAAACAGAAATAACAAAGGGGACATTTTGGTTTCAAGGACACAAATAAATCCTGGGTAAATTCCTGACTTCCTTTAAAAACAAAATGGTCCGAGAAATTATGTCTGATGATTATCAACGTAGAATAGAAAAACTAAAAATGCAAAACTGTCAAGGATGCAAGATTAATCACTCACCACAACTCTAGTAACACAGCTTCGCAAAGTCAGGTTTAACTACAACTACGTAAATATAGGCATGTCTGTGTGTCTTTGTATGTTTAATATGTATGGATATCGATCACATACATGCAAGCTAATGTTAAATCTGACCTGTGCTTAACATGTTAAGCCACAGGTCACATTGGTTGCATGTTCCCGTTTCACAGCTTCTAACACAAAAAGAAATGCGCCCAACAACAAAAACAGTTCATCATCAAACATCAACCTAACCAATGGATTATTAACACACCCAATCTTTCACACACACACACACACACACACACACACATACGTACACGTAATGTACATAGAGACCCACAGAAACCAACCAATCAGTCCACGCTAGGATAACACCCCTTGCAAGTCCCCCCTGTGCCACATTTCAGCAGCCTGTCACATGCAAGGACAACACACAACACACACACGCACACACACACACAGAAGCACACTTACATACATAGGTACATATAGGGAGATGCGAGTTAATGCATCATTAAACACACACAAATACATACAGGAAGAAGGCCAGAGCAATCAACTCTCCGTCCTTGAGGCGCGAGGGATGTCGGGCTTACACGCGAGCACACACACACAGACACACACACACACGCGCACACACGTGCACACGCATGCACACATTTACTCACATGACGTTGGTGACATTATTACAGAAATGTGTGTGTGTGAGCGTGTGTGTGTGTGTGTGTGTGCGTGCGTGCGTGTGTGTGTGTGTCCCCATTAAAATTCTCCTCAACTTCCTGACATTTCTCACAGATATGAGCAACAATGCCAAACATTTATGTCTTTTTTGACCCGAGCCTCCTTCATCCTGCTGCTGATACAGTCTGACTCTTTTACATATAGCGCAAAACTGCTAAAGTGGAACATAGGCCCCAAGTAGGTAATTACGCCCCCAAAGTGGGCAAAATAAGTCACATTTTTGAAAACTTTTGAAAAACGGTGGTTGAATTTTAGAAAATAGGCTGAAAGTTGTCAAATTTTGGAAATTTGCTGGAGGGAAAAAAAACATACATACAAAAAATGATCAAAAATCTAATAAAAAATCAAAATCTAATCTAAAAGTATAATCTCAATCACAATGTTTAACTGTTTCATTGAAGCTGATTCATGGTCAATTTATACATTTCTTGCAATCCTTCAGACGAAGTCTGAGAAAAAAATAAATAATCAATACCTCTATCGAGTTTCCCTAAGCGTCATGAAATTTGGTTGACATGTCCATCATGACTAGACAGACACAAAAAGATTCAAGGCTATCTCTGAAAAGACATGGGTATTTTATGGACAATTAGGCCATGACATGAAGTAGAAAAAAATTTCAGCCTCCGAAGCCAGCACACTCAGAATAGAAATATAGGGTAAAGGTGTCTGTCATCGAGCCAAAAGTCTTGAGGAGCCATTTTTGAAATGACACAGTCTGCCATTTTGGTCTATTTGACCATTCATAGGGGTTCTTAAAAGACAAATTCCTAGATGTAAAATGATACAAAATAATAATCAGCCACCGGAGCCGGTTTCACTTAGCAACATTTGGCAGACATGTCTAAAATGACAAGACACAAAAAAGTGGCCATTTTATGATGACAATCACAGAAGAACCACAAGTTAAACTATGTAACTACAGTTTGTGTGTAATTTATCTAAATTGAACCTTTATGGTACAATGACTAAGCTGTCGCTGCACTTAAAAATTATGATTTTAAATAGCAACTCTACTGACTAAAAAGAACAGATGATTTCTATTTCCATTGCTCGAGTGCAATCAAAACTTCATTAGCCCTTACTTTGGGGTAAGTAGCAGTCATAAAAACATCTGTGAGAGCATTTTTAAAAGCCTCCCTAACAGCATCTGACATCATCATAAGTGAGAGGGACCGAGCCAATCATTAAAAAAAAAAAGATGTCTGTGTCCAAGGTGGACTCTCAGTTAGCCGACTAGGCCGCTTAGCCTGACGCCAGAAGATAACGATGGGTAAGTGGCTTAAGGCAGAACGCTCGGAATTAACCCAGTGCGACCAGTTCAGTTTTATTTTCGTGCTAGTCCGAGTTCCACGACGACACCTGACACCACACCTGAGAAAATCCATTGGCTGCTTTTTCCACATCTAGAACAATATTATGCCCGTTCCGGTTTAAGTTTTTATTTAACATTTGAACACTTTGTTTGGAGCTGCAACAATTAATAAATTAATTGAGAACTAATATATGATTAATTTATTTACGAATTATTATTGAAAATTGATGCATGGTTTGGATACACTTTTTTTTATTTTCATTAATTCATCAAATTTGAAATAATGTCATGTTGTTTTAGTAAAGGCATGGAAATTAAATTGTGCTTTTTTAATTCAATTCAATAAAGGTTGCCAAAATAATTGACAGATTAATCAATTCGTAAAATAATTGTTAGTTGCAGCGCTACTTTTTTTCTGGTTGAAAAAAAACGAAGTGTTGGAAATAATGCATTAAAAAGTTTTGGACCTGTCCTAAAGTATGTAAACAAACAACCTAGTTTGGCATGTAATTCTCCACTTGACGACTGAAACTTCTATTTATTGCCTTACGCTCTTTATTCAATTGTTCCTTCTAGTCAAAAGTGGTCAAAATTTGGGAAAATAAACGTGCTTAAGTGATCACATTTGTAAAAATACTCCAAAGTGGTCTAAAGTGGCTAAAAATGTAAGATTTTGAAAACCACATCCTGAAAGTTGTCAAAATTTGGAAAATATTGGTCAAATCTTGGGGATTCTACCCTAAAAAGGATTTGAATTTTAGAAAATGTGACTTGAAAGTAGTCAAATTCGGGAAACTACGCATCACAGACATACAATATTGTACATACATGAATTTGGAAACGTAACCCTACAGTAACCCTACATTTCATAAAACATGCCAAAGAGGGATAACATTTTGTAAAACTGGATAAAATGTTGCCTAACTTTCTTTCAAGATGGTCAAATTCAGGAAAACGAAGTAAGATTTATCTTTGCATTCTGTTAGAATTGGCATGCAACCATTATGTGTTTTCATATTATTAGTCATGCTAGTCATGCTTTTGTCTGTCGTTATACTGACAAGAAGGTGCAGCAGACTTCAGCCACTATTGTGCAATCCACAAAACAGGTATGCTGAGGTGTGGTAATATGAAAAGAAATAAGCAGGCTGTAAAGGAAACAAGAGAGGGACGTGAGGAGCCATAAACATCAACAGAAAAAGTGATGAATTATCATAAAATTCAGAAAGGTTGGAAGATTATTTGAGATTTGAGATCTCTCTCACACAGACACACACACACACGCACACACACACACACACGCACACGCACACAAACAAACACACAAACAAACATGAACAATGAAAGTGCTTGTGTAAGTGTGTCTGCGTGTTACGCAGCGGAATCTAGTGCATGTGACACACAGACTCATGTAACTGCAGTGAGCAGCTCCATATTAGGTATCAACACATACGCACACACTCGCATTCACACACGCACACACAAGTGCAGAGAGACATTGAACTACAACCTTCGACCTTCCCCAAGTTTATCTGCACGAATTGCTGGATCTCTGCAGCGTCTACAAAAAGATGCATGAGTGTGTGTGTGTGTGTGTGTGTGTGTGTGTGTGTGTGTGTGTGTGTGTGTGTGTGTGTGTGTGTGTGTGTGTGTGTGTGTGTGTGTGTGTGTGTGTGTGCATTCGTCAAGCAGTCTTTGAACTAACTACCTCACCATTCTGAAAAACATCTGCTTTTCACCCGTACACAACACGTATTGTGTTCAGGCAGCCATCTTTGAAAAACACTAAATGTTCACCGTGTTAAAATATGCGTCCCGTTACTTGTCCTTTATATATAAATAAATAACGGCATAAAAATAAAACTCACCATTAAGTATCTGCTCCGTAGCTTTGCGGGCTCGACTGGGGAAACATGTTACGTGAGTGGGACGAGCGTCTTGACCTGAATTAATTGAGCGTCAATAAAACAAAAAGTTGTTGTTGTTTTTTTGTGCGGCCCGGTACCAAATGACCCACGGACCGGTACCGGTACCGGTCCGCGGCCCAGTGGTTGGGGACCGCTGCTTTAGAGTGCATGGTTAAATAAGTATTTAATTTGATTTTGTTAAAAAATACAATTAAAACATTTAATTAAGATTGATGCAAAATGAACTTTCATTTTATTTGACTAAGGGTCAAAAACATGCATTTGCACCTTATATTACACAAGTTACACTTTAGTCGAGAAAATAAATAGTAAATATTGTACGTGTTTTGTAGGCTTTTCGGTTTCATAACTAACTCTTTCAGGCAATGGATAGCCTTGGGGCTGAATGTGTCGCTATTAAAGTGCTAATCGGGCAAGTTGAATCATGACAACTGCGGTCCAAATAACTGTTCTCAAAGGCTCACATGAAGGCTACATGAACCAGAGCGCTCTTTATCCTGCACTGCAGTGGATGACGACGATGAGGATGAGGATGAGGATGAGGAGGCTGTGCAGGACTCTTCTTCACCCTAAAAGGTCCATCAAAAGGACCACCACCTTTTACTAATTAGCCTCGTTTCAGTCACGGGAGACGGCGAGGCCATAAATGGAACATTTTTCAAGCCCGAACGTCTCCCGCTTTTGCTTTTTTTTCCTGAGGCTTAGCTTAGCTTAGCACGACAACACCATGAGTCCCTTGAATGAAAACTCCAGACTTTTACCTTGAAAGGCAGTCAGAGCTACACACACAGGATAGCAAAGACACAAAATATTGATCAAGTCATGTGTCATATTGTTTTCACCTAAGGTACATTCCAGTAGGTAAAAAGCTTGCATTAACATTCTATAATTTCCCATAGAACTATATTATGAGGTATTCTGAAATTAGTATTAGATATCATAAATAAAATATAATATCAGTAATCATGTCTTGAATTAATGTGCAACTCTAGCCACTAATTGTAATATTTTTATGATTGGCGCCATAGATTTAACCAGCTATCTGGTGGATTCAAGATTTGTTGATGTTGGCTATTTTGCTCGAAAAACATCCTGCTCATCTTTCTTTCTCCTGCCTGTCTGTCTGCTTTTTCTTTTTCAGTGAGCCATGTGCCAGCACAAAATTAAAAAAAAAATTAAAAAGTCACCTGCAGGACAGTCGATAAGCTATCAGAGCGAGAAGGCCGGTCGGATACTTCACGTACTGCCCCTTTCAGCATTGACTGACCGACCGACCGATCTGTCCAAAACACGTCACTGTGCGTGTATGTTTGTCTTTCATTCACCGATGCTACGTAAGGCCAACGTGAATTATACAAAAGGGAGTGAATAGTGGACGAGTGGAACGATACACACAGGTAAAGCAAAAAGGGGTGATGAGAGCAAGTTGGGACAAGCAGGAAAGCATTCAATAACTAAATAAATGTGAGTGTGTGTGACTTTAGCACACTCTGCTAATACAACAGGTCGAATAACGCTAACAATCAAACACCAGACGGGGTCACTTAGTAACTAATGCATGTTAATTATTGCACATGGACAGTAGAACCTTAGCCTCTGGAGAAAGGCCTTATGGGAGATTTTAAAAAGATTCTCAAAGTTCAGAGGAGCCTCAGAAACAAAAAATAACAAAAATCTGCTCTCATTCAAAAACATTGGGAAACATACGCTGCTAAAGTTGAACAAAATGTTGGCACCTGACTGATGTCATTCTGATGTGAGCATATCTTGTGGGAAGTCAGTTTCAAAAGATTTTTCTTTGGCTTTCTTTGCAACTGTTATTTAAAACATGCATTTCATTATCAAAATTTTCATTAAAAAAATGTCTTCAAGGGAAGTAGTGTGGTGCGGGGTTGCCCTAGCGCCACTGCCAAAATGTCAAGTTCGGAGGAACGCTCTCAATTGAGCCAAAATTCGGAATTATATGAAACTCAAGAGAAAAAATACTAATGACGACCAACAAAAGACCCAAACATACCATATATTTTATTAGCATCCAGCCGGAGGACACACACGCAGAGACACACGGAAACACACACATACGCGCACACACTCATTTGTCAAGAATTTGGCTTGTTACCCATACTGTATTGCATCAGTGCGGCCGGCGGCATTCCTGCTGCCAGACGCACCGCCGCCTTGGCGGAGGGAAAGGGGACGCACCGTGTGGGTGTGTCACTACCACTACAACTAGTACTATAAGTGCTACAACAGCATTACATGGACAAAAGTAAATTACAAAAAATGGCACTTTATGCCACACCCACAAAATTCAATAATATTTGTTTATGTCCAATTTTACTATGACAAAAATCAAACAACTCAAGCTACTTTGAAAAATTACACACTACACTAACACACTATCCTGAAAATGCACATTTTCAGACTAACAGTCAAGATATATCAAGTTTTTCAATAGTTATAGCCAAGGAAGTTTTGACTTGATTCTGACTCGAGTCGGGTCATGTGACTCGTGTCCACCATGTCGGGTTAGTCTGTTAGTGGAGTCAAGCAAATAATTCAACACACCTCCACCTCATGCACAATACATGTGAGGGTGTGTGTGTGTGTAAGCATGCATGCATGTGTGTTAGTAGGTGTGCACGTCTAAACGTCACACAGCAGCAAGCAGAGAGGGTTGAGATGCCGCTGCAGCACAGTGGTCACGCAAGCTCGAGCGGGCCTTTGGGAAGTAGGTCAATGAGCGAGCGAGGCAGAGAAAGGCTCAAAGACAGAGAGAGACAGAAGAAGAAGAGAACGGAGAGTGACGGTTTAGATGTGTAGCAGGCCAGCAAATGAGCTCCCAATCATTGCAAAAAATAACTCTTTTGAAAGAGTGCTTTATTCAGACACTCCAGCAAGATATCAAAAGTCGCCTTCATGCTCTCTCCGCGCACAATGACAAAAATGTATTTATCTACAGGGCGTTTAAAATGGAAGCAATCGGAAAAGTTTCGAGGATGAGTTTGACTTTGTGCAAATAGGGAAAGTGACCCTAAAACGGATGCTTGAAACCAAACCTGACAGACTGACAGAAGTACTTTTCCAACGGCGGTCCTTGAGGCTTTTTGTGGGTCTACTCATGATAGACACGCCGACTAATTTTCATCTTGCAGCGGTAAATTGGTTATAGCAAATTTGTTTGTGAAAATGGCATCTTTAAACCCAAACAGCAGACTTCTTGTGCCTTTTCATGCATGGCTTTTTGAATTTTTTGTGGGTCTAACAATGATAGACAGCCAGTTAAATTTTAAGTTGCTAAGACAAACTAGCCACCACTAATTTTCTTTTGAAGTACTCCTGGCCAAAAAGGCCATGTGGAACCAAAATGGCAGACTTCCACTTTTTGACCATTGCTTCTTGACATAAGACACAAAATACTGATTTATTTGTACTTATCATGTTCTCGCATATACTGCGCACACGCACTATAAACTTTCTATCATTATGCATTGCCAATCCACCGCTCCCTGGCACGTTTATCCTCATGAATACACACTTTAATGTCATCACATAATATTCTCGAGGGGCAATAAATCAGTGTTATTACGTTTGGGCACCATTAAGGGTCGTCACGACAACAACGTGTAAGGGTGCTTTTGTGTGAGTGTGTGTGCGTGTGTGTGTGTGTGTGTGTGTGTGTGTGTGTGTGTGTGTGTGTGTGTGTGTGTGTGTGCGTGTGCGTATGTGTGTGTGTGCGTGCGTGCGTGTGTGGGTGTTACACCGATGAGTGCGCACACACACACATCTCATCACATCTCAGCCAATCAGCTCTCGCTGACAGATATTGACTTGATGACTAAGATGAATTAGAATCTTGGTCTCAAGAACCCCTGTCCGAAAAGACCCAGTCAGTCTGCCATTTTCCATGAGCAACATGAAATTTGGGAAGCATGTCTGTCATGAGGAGACCCACAAAAAAGTCTCAAGGAGCTTAGCTTAGGAAGTCAGATATTTTGGCTACCTGCGGCAATATATTTCTAATGAAACCATGACAATGAGTCTCTTTCGAGTGCCGCCACAATAAAATATCTCACTAATATAATTCCATCACCTGCTGAGTGTGGTCTGTGGCGTGTCCCACAGTGCTGCAGCCCAGTGACCTTTGGCCCGCTTTCCGAAAGCAGGCCGGCCGAAGCTTAGCCAGCGCACTGCTGCCATTTGTTAGCCATCGTGGCTAATTGCAACGCCGGCCGCACTGAACTGATATGTATGTTGCACTGAAAAGAACAGTGGAGGAGGGAGGGTAGAGAGGCGTGTGTGTGATTAGGGTAGGTCAGAGTTCACGGTGTCATGTACTTAAAGCAGGATGCAAAGAAAATTTGACTGGAGCTCTCCAGTAGTGTCAAGAATGTTTCAAGATCTTCCAAACACTGCTTTGTGTGCTTTTAGTTTTTTTGTATGTAGGTAGGTAGGTCGGTAGGTCGGTAGGTAGGTAGGTAGGTAGGTAGGTAGGTATTTATTTATTTATTTATTTATTTATTTATTTATTTAAATTACGTTTATGAGCCCTAGTTTTATCTTGCAGGCATCTAGAGCCAACTCCAGCAGTCTTTGTACCTGAACTGTGAGGCAGACATGCTAACCAGTGCCACCTGTTTTCTATGTGATTAGTATTATTTCTTATTCTAGTTATTTTTTCTTTCCAGTGCCACCTGTTTTCTATGTTATTATTTCTTATTCTAGTTATTTGTATTGTTTTCGTTTTTTGCAATTTATTTGTATGTTATAATTTATTAAGCTTTTTTCCTTATATTTTTATATATTTTATTTTTAATTTGTTAATACACATTGTTTTTTCTATTCTGTATATTTTTGTTCTTTCATTTTTGCACACTTTTCTAGTCATTTAAATATTTCAATTTTGTGGGCTATCATTTTATAATTAATGGAATTTCAAAGTAAAAACTAGGTAAGCACAGTCATCAAAGTAAACAGCTCACCAGTGATTCCACGCAACTTCAGTCAGGGGTGTACAGGTCTTTAAAACATTCCAAAAACAAAGCTAAGCAGGTACAGTAAATTCTTGCTCTAATCAAAATGGATGTGAGTGTCCTTTTCTCACCTTTTCCTGCCACTTACATTCATTACAGGCCCTCATTATGATATTGATAGTGTCTCACACATACATGCACACACACACACACACACACACACACACACACACACACACACACACACACACACACTCACATCAGTTGCATTAGTATGGCAGCCATGCAGCTAAAGGTAATGTGGATGCAGTATCAGCCAAGTGCGATGAGGGGAAGCATCAGAGAGGCCTGCTGCGAGCCTCCATGCTAGCTGTCCTATTTTTTGGGAGGATGATTTATCACCGCGACCTCCACCAGGGAAATGTCTTTTTTTAACACATATAGAACGCAGGCTTCCAAAGGAGGTGAGAAGCTGAGAGAGACTGACAGACCACACGTATATTTAAAACAACGTAATGGCTGCAACATCGCATGGATATCCAAGAGTGTGCCTCTGGATTGATGGAGGTGCTGGTCCCAGGGGGATTAGCAATTCAAAGATCAATATCAATGATTGTGATCATTTTGAGGTTGACGTGCGCACGCGCACACAAGCACACATACACGCACATACATGCTTGTAAATATTACAAACCAGTTCATGCACTACAGCATTTAAATAAATCACAGACATTTTAAATAAAAACTGGATTTTTTTTTTAAATGCCTGAAGTGGTAAAGTCAAACCAAATGTGATCCGGATCTGATCAGGATTTGTGCAGCAGTGTAAAATGAACATGAAAAATTTTCATTTCGGGCACATAAGCTTCTAAATACGACGGCAGCCGTCATTGCTTCCGATTTTATTACGCGTGTTTTATTGCTGATGACGTTCCTACTTGTCATCTGTGCTTAAAGTGTCCCCTTATTGCTACTGCTACTAATAATTGGATTCTCCCTGTAGCTGTATTACAGCTTAAAATCTCCCTGGTGTCTCCCACTTAAGGCAGACCACTCACTTCATTGCTCGTGTTCATTTTCACTGCAATAACAATAAAAGTAAAGAAGAAAAAAGACATTTGACTGCCGCAGGCATAAACAGTCTCTGTGTGTGTGTCTCTCTCTCTCTCTCTCTCTCTCTCTCTCTCTCTCTCTCTCTCTCTCTCGCTCGCTCATGATGCCAGCAACATTTACTAACATACACAAGCAAACAGACATGATACAATACACAGAGACATGCTGACATACGCACACACACATACACACACACACATACACACACACACACACACACGGTAATACACAAATTCTAAATTACTAACAGACACACACGTACACGCACATGCACAAATTCAATGTATATGCACCAGTTTATTGGTTCCACTGCCGATAATCCACAAGCAGGATTATTGTGTATTAAGAGTTTGGGATCTACGAGGTTAGGGGGATTAAAGGGGGCGTGGGTGGGTTATGTCACTATGTCAAGTTGGCAACCTGCTGCTAAGGCGCATGCAGGAAGCGAGGAAGACTCAGGTAGCATTTAGTCACTGAGCATTTAGAGCAGTACTGTCTGTCTTCATAGTGAAGGCATATGAGGGTCAGGTCATCCTGTTGATTTGGGCTCCCTGGCGCTTTATCTAGAGCCAACAGTCTCAAACTTGGGCCTTAAACTGGACAATGACGGGCAAATTGATGATTGTGTTATTTGTTTTCAAATCTTTAAATGGTCTGGCCCCACCTTACCTCTCTATGCTCCTTCAGCCATACGCAAAGGTCAGCCGACCAGACATTATTAGAGGGACCGAGGACTAAGCGAAGGCTCAGATGGGATTGAGCCTTTTCCATTGCCGGTCCTACTCTTTGGAATGACCTCCCGCTAAATATTTTGACTTAAAACAAAAACTGAATTGTTTCTTACAGCATATTAACATGTTTAATGTGATAAAGTGCAATTGATTGATTGATAGAACTACAATTTTTTACAATGTTACACCATTAGGTACAGTAAATACTGACAATTTGTGTTGTTGGCTAACTGTAACTACATGCCTATGAAATGCTATCACGCTAAGCTAATAAGCTTAGGGAAGGTTGTTTGCAGGGCCGGTTGGTAATTTCTAAAAACAATGAGTGTAGAGTTGCTGTCTTACTAAAAGTGAACGTCTAAACCCACATTCTTAGCGAATAGTTAAGATAAGGGGCCATAAAACTTATAGATAACTAAACTGAAAGCGCAAACAGCTTTTGGCGGTCGAAGTCTTGTTGAAGATTTGGACTCATAATGTAAGAGTGACGATTCTTTATCGGAGTGCATGTGTGCGTGCGTGTGCACATTTCAAAGGCACAGGTGTAAAACAGAGAAAAGGTGAAAGGAAATTTCCATTGCCCATTGGACACACACACACACACACACACAGGTGCCAGCATGTTTTGTCGCTGTGGCAACCAGGTGCCACGAGCAGGTACAGACTGGTGTGTGCAGTGTCAGCATGCACTTATTTATGATATACACACACACACACAAGGAAGCTGAGTCGTCATGCAATACTTCCCCTGACAAGCATTTGTTGTCATTTTCAGTTGTTTCCTCATTAAATAAAACTGTTAGAAACTACACTAATATGTAGTTCATGTGTGTGATAGAAATTCCTACCAAGTTTCACACTCAAGAACAAACCTGCAAACAGCCAGAATCACCCTAAAATGACCACTTCAAACCAAAATGGTGTACCTACTGGCTCATTTTGAGTGTGGTTTTTCAGACTTTTTTTGTAGTTATTCCCATGTTGCTGTGAAAATTCATGTTGAACTGGCAAGGGATAAGTTTGTTTCAATCACGACGAAAATTGAGCCTGAAATTCGCCGCTTCAAACTAAAACCTCGTCTGTCTTTTCAGGCATGGCTTCTTGACTTTGGTGTGATTCTACTCATGACAGACAGGTTTTACCAAACTTCGACCACAACTTCCTTATCATGAAATGCGAAACAGAAGCTGAGTAAGCACCTTGATGAATTATTGAGCGCAAACACAATGCTCTCCTTTGGGGAGGGCGTGCATCCGAGTCGGATGCCATGTCAACCTCCAATGGATTCTGGAGGTCGAACGTTAGGGCTCTGAAAGTGCGTTGCAATAGCTTCTTTCACACATCAATGAAATAGCTTCTTTCGGACATCAGTGAAGCAAAAATCTAAATGAATCCCCCTCCGCCTATCACGCAGAATGCATCAAAGTGGAACATTGCTAAACCAAACAGTGACATTTACGCTTTAGGACAGGAGAAGTAGGTTTGAAATGTTCAATTTTACAGCCCTGTCCTGGCTGCCCACTATCTACTTACACTCCGCTCTAAATGTAACTTCCTAACCCTAACCCCCTAATTCTAATCCTCCAAGGCATCCCTCCAACCCAAAGCTATCTAACCCTAATCCTAGCCAGCTAACCCGAACTCTCTAACCAAGTAGCCCATTCATCCATTTTCTATGACACTTATCCTCTCGGATTGACTTTGAACATGAGGCGGGGTGCAGCCTGAACTACGAATTACACTCTGGACTGCAGGGTACACCTGGACTGGTTGCCTACCAACAACAGAACACATGTAGACAAATTTATAATCACACCTATGGACAATTTTGAGACTTCAGTGAACCTCAGATGAAGGTTCTTCTAATCATGACATTAACCCTCTAAACTGAACCCTAACGTAAAAATAATCTCAATATACAACTCAAAGTGGGAATATTAGCAATAACCCCAAGACCTAAATCTAAAACCCCAAACATGCTCTGATACTAACAAACCAATACCACTTTACCAGTCTGATAAATACCTTCCGAGCAACTGGGTTATAATTGATGGCAACATTTTGTTAGCAAACTATGCTCTGCGGAATTGATGAATGCCGCTCGGGTGGTGACGGAGGCCATCAAAGAAGCACAGACCTTCCCGAGCACCGTCAACACCTCTGGCTGACACACCACTGGCTGACCCAGTCTTGCTCCCATCGCAATTATATTATTTATTTATTTTTTATATATATTTCTAAAATATTTTACCTTATTAACCTACACCCAAAATAAAAACAAGCATTCCAACGCAATCTGCTAATAGTACACTGTTATTATGATGATGATGATAATGATGATAGTTGCACCTGCAGCATCAGGATAAATGTGCTCAGAGAGGTACTGACATTTGAGATGGTCACATGATACACACACACACACACACACACACACACACACACACACACACAGGTTCCTGACTCACAGTGCGTGGGAGTACAGGGGGCTTCGGTGAAATGACTTTAAGCTTTATTAACTTTTCCATTTGCTACTTGTGGTTTGAGAGTTTGCAAATGTTCGAAACTTGTGGTTTGAGAGTTTGCAAATGTTGGTTGCATAGCGCTTGATTGGTTATCCTACAAAGCGCAAGTTGTTTGTCGCCACCGGCGAAACCAATTATTATTCCAATTATTCCAACCAGTGGTTTTTTTCTTATTTGTTATCCGTGGCTAGTCACTTTATGCTCAGTTAATGGTTGCGAGTTTGAATGAAAAGTACGTACCGTGGAAAATCCACTTTTTTTGCTATTACATTCATTTTATTGTGTACTTGGAGTCTCCAAGATTGTAGAAAAGTGTAATCTATCCCTCTAGGTGCTGCAGAGATACTTTTATGATCTGTTTGGGGGTTATTTTTTCCTCCGTTCAGTTTTCTCCGTTTTCTATTATGTATTTTTATCCATTACGTCACATCTGTTGTGGTGGGTCTACTAAACAAGGTAATGGGTGTGGCCAAACGGTTTGGCAAATCCGCCATCTTTATTACTCTGAGAAACTTGATACATAGCTTTAAAATGTCTTTATGGACGGGAAGTAATTCTGTGTGACTCAATTTCTACAGTGATTGATTGATTGATTGATTGATTGATTGATTGATTGATTGATTGATTGATTGAATGATTGATTGATTGATTGATTGATTGGTTGGTTGATTGATTGATTGATTGATTGAAAACAACACTGCTCACAGAAGGAGACCAGCAGGTGGAAATACACAAACGGTTCCGTTCTAGACGAAATGCCCATCATTGCTTATTTACTGACCTCAAAGACAGGCCCTGCAATTTCAAAGCCACACACATTCAAAGTCACGGATACTATAGAGCTGAATGTCAGCAAACAGACCCCAAATGCACAAAAATAATTACTGCACTTCATTTGCATATATTGTGATGGGATTTATAATGATTTATTCAAAATATTATTTTCTAATATTATTTTCACTGTTTGTGGGGGGGGTCCCTACACGGACTGTACTTGGTTGCTTAATTTCACACATGATGGATGGGCAATCAGTCATCGAGACAACGCTATTTATGGGCAAACATTACTCATTTTTCCACATTATACATCCCCTTTGAAACTGGCTGCGACAAACGTTGCTCAAAATGGGAAAAAAGAAAACGTGTGAATGTGCAACAGGGGGAATGACAGCCAGCCAGAGAGAGAAGAGGAAGAGTCACATGCTGGAGGGAAAAGGAGGAGGCGCGCCACCGTCGACGTCACGTTGACGCCTCCCTTCCTGCCTCCCTCCTCCACTACGACTCACATGACTGCAGCAGCTCGGTTCTGTAACACATCACGAGGAGTAGTATTACGGGGGGGGCGAGCAACGTAGTCACGAAGTGGCAGAGAGAGAGAGAGAGAGAGCGAGAGAGAGAGAGAGAGAGGGCACCGTTTAATAACCCTGAGTAAATATTAACGCAAATGATAAGATTCAAAGCAGACAGTTGATATTCCTGTAATTCTGATACACACGGGCACACATTCAGCATAATTTATGAAGCCTGCTGCAACGTTACATGCACGTCGACCTCATTTGGAAGTTGACACATGGACTGGTCGCGCTTGTTTTCCTCACGGGAGCATTACAACGTGGTTGCAAGCCTGAATATTAGGAGCAAGGTCACACCATGAACTAACGTGTGCAGCGAGATTAAATGCTGAATATTGCAATGTCACAATGCAGTTGAATGTAAAGGTTAATACGGTGAGTTATAAATAGGCCGCTTCATGCACACACACACACGCTTATGCACACACAAACACACACACACACACTTAACCTGCTTCAAGTGCCAATCTGCTTGAACACATGATGCAGTCACCAATGTCACACAGCAGTGATGCAGTGGCTATATCAGGGAAGGTGGGTGGATAGGTTCGGGGTGCATCTTGGAGAGGGATTAGATGAAGGTGGGGAGGGGCCTGGGGGTCTAAGTAAGCATGCTTGTGCGTGTTTTGGAAGCGCGGCATCCATCCAAGAGCAAGATGAGGGATTAGAGCCTTGATCCCAAGCCGCTCTGTCTTGTCATACGCCAGACATTGGCGGAGCTTCGTACGAAAATGACCACATTTTAGATTTAATTCACCTTTAATTCTCACCATCGCACTTTAAACGCAACGCGTCACATCGCAACCGCAGGGGATGGCCTCCGCACAACATTATCCCATATGTGGTTGGATTTGTGCACCAGGTCTCATCTCGGAAAAGTTGCGCTTGATCGCAAGGTGCACAAACGCACCTTGACAATTCGTTTGAATGGCGATTTTACTACGGGAGGAAAACAGTCCACACAAATCGCCAATATATGCAGCATGGTTAAAAAGAAACGCCAGTCACACGTTTGGGGACATCAAACAGCGCCAGCTTTCATTAATACCAAATAATGTCTCGTCATAACCACAATGCTACCCCAGCCACGGAGCACCGTGAGAGTTGACCCAACTTGGAGGTGCAGCGAGCGGTCTGCAGAGGAGCAGAGAACCGTCAACGTAACAGCTTCCCACCAGCACACGTAACAGCTTCTCACGCGCGGTCTTAGTTCAACAGCAAAATCGTGCAATCAAATATACAAGCAGGTGTGTTGTGACAACAAAATGCCGATAAGAAAGTCTTTCCAGGGGGGGGGGGATCATCTTGGTCCCCCTCTCGGGGCTCGCTGCACGCGCTGGCGGTTCTACCACGTGTCCACGCCGGGTTACACTGACAGCTAACTTCCCCGTGAAGAATGCGTCAAAAAGTTTCCAAAGTGCGGCTCCGCAGTCCCCCAGCTGCAGCAAGGGGGGGCTGAGCGCCCACACGCACACCTCCACCGCGTAAAACCACACATTTGTCTGCCACGAATCCTCCGAAGCGAAGGTGATGTCAAATCCTCCACGTGAACGCCGCAAGTCAAGACACCGCGGAGCACTGAGCATGCAAGTTGCTGCTGACAAGCCGGCAAAGGGCTCCCTCAAGCCGGCCTCTCGCCGCTCCAAGCACCGGTGGTAGTGATGGAGACCAGTCAAAACGAAGAAGGAAGCCGGGAGACGAGCCAAACCAGGATTCTCTCATGCACCAACCGGAGGTCTTACCTGGCTGTCGGGATTCTCTGTCAGGTAATTGAAGACGAAGGACGAGAGTTCCTCATCTAATAGTGAAGCGCAGTCCGCCATCTTCTAGTGAATGAGGCGCCGCGAAGCCAGGCGGCAGAGTAATAGAAGGAGGGTTGCAGTGACACTTGTGATCTGCAGGGGGCGCTTCTGTTTACACTGCAATCAAGCTCACTGGCACACATGCACACAAACACACATTTCACACTTAGATCAGTAACAATAACTACTAAACCAACACAAATAAAAACAATCCTCTAAGAAAATAATCAGAGTGGGGGAAACATTATCTAATTATATAATTATACTAATTACTGGATTATTTATTTTACAATTACATTATTTTTGTCTTATTATTTTATATATATTATATTATATATATATATTATTATATATTCACCCATTCATTTCCTGTCCCGCTTGTCCCCACGGGAGCCTATCCCAGCAGTCATCGGGCAGTAGGCGGGGGACACCCTGAACCGGTTGCCAGCCAATCGCAGGGCACACAGAGACGAACAACCCTCAGCACTCGTACTCACACCGAGGGACAATTTGGGGTGTTCAATCGGCCTACCATGCATGTTTTTGGGATGTGGGAGGAAACCGGAGAGCCCGGAGAAAACCCACGCAGGCACGGGGAGAACATGCAAACTCCACACAGGGATGGCCGGAGGTGGAATCGAAACCACACCCTCCGAACTGTGAGGTGGACGTGCTAACCAGTGTGCAACTGAGCCGCCCTATATTATCTATTATATTATATATTATATTATGCTGTATCGATCGATCGATAGATACTTTATTGATCCCTGGGGGGGGAAATAGTATGAATGAACAATTAAATACATAAATAAACAGATAGACAATATAAACATCGGACACGTCAAAAACAACAAAACAAGAGAGAATAGATCCGCAGTGATTATAAACAAATAAACAACAGCAGACAAAAGTGTCAACATATACCGTAATTTTCGGACTATAAGTCGCGTTTTTTTTTCATAGTTTGGGTGGGGGGGGCGACTTATACTCAGGAGCGATTTATATACATATATATGGGGTTTTTTCACTTTTTTGGGCATTTTATGGCTGGTGCGACTTATACTCCGGTGCGACTTATAGTCCGAAAATTACGGTAAATAAAAAATATTTCACAAATAAACAACAAAAAGCAGACGAAAGTGCCTACATATAAATAAATAATATTAAATAAATAAACAATAAACAGTAGACGAAAGTGTCAATATGGGATGCATAAAAATGTCTTAAGGACCCATAGCTATTAATTGAACAGGAACTCAGCCATTTTGGTTTGAAGCAGAAATTTTGGGGTTACACTCCTTGAAGGGGATTCAAAAGGAGTTATGAGTGTAGTTTCTGCAGAGGTCTTCCAAAAAGATTCAAAGTATGACACATGGCTCACATATGTTCTCCTATATGTGGATGTTGGAATGAGTCGCTAGTAAAAGGCATGCATGGATCTTTACTGAGTTGTGCTCCCAATACAAGAAATTTCAAATTTGTCTTTTACTTCTGTGGTTAAGGACTAAATAAATAGACTTGAACTGACTTGACTTTTTCCTATTGTCCGGATCTCGCCAGTTCCACTCCTTTTCTGTTTCTCATTCCTCTAAACGTGAATCATCAATTTGTTGATCCCATTTTTCAGTCGACATGCCTCAACCAACGCTTTGGAATGTTTGGGAGCAGTGTTTTCATTGTCTGGATGAATTTCATCACAAGCTGCCACATAACGTTTGTCTTTTTATCACCTTCAAATGCCGTAGTTGTCACCTCCGACTGGACCGGAGAAGAACATTATCCACCACTGAGAAAGGATTGTTTTAATAATAATAAATTTACAGTCTCCTCCTCCCTTACGATATTCTGCAGTATTATCCACTAACAAACTTAAAATAACAACAATGTCAAACAGGCTTTGACTTGCTCAAGAGAGCATGAGCTTTTCTGGGGGAAACATTTGGCAATAATACTTTGATAGTTTCGAAAGTTACCGCATATGAAGAAGTCTGTACAGCAGTCATGCATAGGGAAACGGAAGATGGGGAAGAGTAAGTAGCAAACAGAAGCATCACATGCATTCTCACACTATTACAATTACAGTCATGCAATTGTTCCTTGTCAGTGATAATTGCGACCTTTCACAACAGAAAAAGTTGGAGTAATGAATTATATTCTTCTGTTTATCATCCACCATATGCTTTCATTGGGTCTTGGTAGAGGTCGTGCGTGCGTGCATGTGCGTGTGTGTGTGCGCGTGCGTGCAAATGTGTGTGTGTGTGTGTGTGTGTGTGTGTGTGTACATTTTGGAATATGACAAGTGTCTTTTTATTCATTTCCAATTCGTGTAATGTTCCCATGTTTTATAGATATGTTCTCTCAGACAGACAGACAGCATGCCAGGACATGCAGGTGAAACAAATACACAGGCATACAGCGACAGACACACACATGCACTTAGCATTTGTCCTAAGGTCAGTAATGCTGGTCTGTGGCTATCACCTGTCTCAAAGTGTTAACCTTTTATATTTTGACACGCACACACATACACACACACGCACACGCACACACACGTACACACTCTCTCGCACACACACACACACACACACACACACACACACACACGCACACATACACACACACAGACACACACAGAAACTCTTTCAAATAAAGCTGCCATATCTGGTGACAAGTGAATAGTAAAAGTCCTGCTAAAACAGTCATCACTCGGATACCAGATTATCACATAGGACCAAAAAAGTATAACACATTATATTTCTCATCATTTACTGCTGTCCATCTAAAACAATCCACTTAGATACTCAACTTTTATGTTGCACATTTATATTTAGCCCATCAACAACAGTTCGAGGATGCAGTCTAGTCATCGATGTACAACATGCATTCCTACTCATTTTACTACTGTGTCATGCAAATATACCAGTGTTCAGGGACGATGTTAAAAACAGAATGTCGGTGTTGCAATAACAACCCTTAGTAATATTATAGCCTGTGGAGTATCGAATGTAACACAACAGGTTATACTACGAAGCGAGTTTAGTGTCACGAGCTGTGGTGAGTCTAAAGCCAGGATTTTCCGTGTTCCAAAGGTGGCCCACTTTTTACCTGGCTAGATCGTTTCGGTAATTTATGATATATTATATATTATGATACATTTTTACTGTTAAACCCATCTAAATCTCAACTGAAATGGCGTCACCATTTGTGGACACTCCGCTGGACCTGGGTGCAATTAAGGATCATAAGAGGATGGAGCAAGGGAAAGCCCAAGCTTTAGGATGAGAGCCTGGGTTAACGAAGCAACTTGATAACCATCGTCTTCATTTCACCTATGGACTTGAGAATGTAAAATGATTGGTTTGTCTCCAGATTCCGCAAGACCACGCAACTTCTGACCAGCCATCAGAGGATCAAGGTTTGTCCATGAAGAAAGGTTTGGCCAGCCAGCCAGTAGACAAAAGTGTCAAACTGAAGGCAACGTTCACGCAAAGCATCCAGACCAGGTGATGTCTGGTGCTGCCACTATGGAGGAGAAAACTATGGAACCGAATACCACACTAAAGTGTATGTATGTGTGGGTACTAAAAATGAATTCCCTACTTGCAGGAAAATTGAAATCTTCATGACAATAGGCATTTGTTTTGACCACAAACGGCATTACTGTGGATTTTACCTGAATTCATTCCGAACTGAGGAAGATTTGTTCACCGTTATTGGTGTATCTGGCCTGATTTTATCATCATGATGAACACCATTGGGTGTTGAACAATCGTACAAGAATTTTCTCTATGACCAGAATGCCACGTGGACAGATGTGAACGTGAACAGCAGCAAGAATAGTCAAGTATGAGGGCATGAGAGGTTCCTTTCCAGTCTGACAGTTGTAAATGGAGAGCGAGTGAGTTTTGGAACGCTGACA
Source organism: Syngnathus acus (assembly GCF_901709675.1). Taxonomy (NCBI): domain Eukaryota; kingdom Metazoa; phylum Chordata; class Actinopteri; order Syngnathiformes; family Syngnathidae; genus Syngnathus; species Syngnathus acus. The sequence goes on along the minus strand of NC_051095.1, from coordinate 19,750,808 downwards.
TTTGGATGTCTGGCCTTCACATTCACCTCCTCGCTGTCAGCCGTCCCACCACCACTACGGCAATGGCGAGGTCGAGCGGTCACTAAGCTTCGTCGCTATGCGTGGCAGCTGACAGCCCGCATTGCTGCCAAGGGGGCGCTCTGAGAACACCCCGTCCTCGCTGCCGTAAATCTTCAAACGGAATCGTTATTCTAAGGCAACAAGCCTGCGGGATCGCTTTTCATCTTAACTTGTTTACTAGTCGACAGACTGTAAAGATAAATGCTATACTAGGCTCCCAAAGTACTAGCTATGAAATTGCTCAAATTGAGCATGAAAAAGTTTTTATATTTGAGACAATATTTGGCATTGTAGTTGACCTTGAAAGATGATGTTTTCATTGAAAATGAGTGATTCATGATAAGGCAGAATAGTGGTGCATTTAAATGCCACATTTGGTCACTATTTGCTTACAAGAAGGCTTCACGCCTTGGCATTCATGAACTGTCTCAGGAACAGGTTATATTGGGCATTGGGCATCCAATGGTACTTTAATATTGAAATGCAATATTTTGCTATTAAGAGTACATTTGCTAACAAAAAGACATGAACATACATTTTGCCGCTAAAAAATGCAGTTTATTCTAATTTTGCCTTAACAGGTTGTGTTACTATTGAAATTTCTGTTAAAATGTTCTAATTCCCCATTTAAAAGCAATCGTTTGCCATTTCAAGACTGTATTTGCTCAGGCAGTAGACATGAACATTGGCCTTGACACATTGCAGAGCGTGTTGCTCCTTCTCAAGGTCTTGGGCGTGGGGGTCCTGATGCTGCACTTGGGCGGGAGTATTAGCGAATCACAAGTGCTGTGATTGATGGCTGCGCTTGATGGGCTGCAGCTGGAGATACAGGGCAATTTAATGACATGCCTGGCGCTTCCATGGTCGCACACGGTCGCCAGCTTCATGCGTCCTGTGTGCCTAAATGGCTCTTTCGCTTGCTGATTCGATGCTTCAATCTGCAGCTCAAGGGGACAACCTTCAACTTTAGCCTGCTTGGAAGAGCTGCTACTGAGTATTGCGAGGCATCCCCCTCTCCAGTGGGGGGGAAAAAAAGTGGCTGCAAAGCTAGTCGGCTGTGATCTGTTGTAGTTCTAACCGCAACAAAGCATGTGGGGAATGCCCATTCTTTAGCATGTTGACAAGCGCTAATGCCTAATCATTTTGTAAGAAAGGCCACAAATTGATTTATTCTTCATGAGAAATCTGATCATCTTTTTTATTTAAAGGAGCTAGACATACTATATTAAACTTTATTCTATACTGTATAAGTTCATATATCACAGCGGTAATCTAATTAATTACTTGTGAAATATGAGTTATTTTGTTGGCTATTTTTCTAACCCGCAAGTAAGACGTTCACTAAAACAGCGACCCTATTGAGTCGAGGTGCATTCATTGACAGCGCACAAAGTAGGACATTTCAAAATTACATTGTAAAAAACTTATTTAATGCACAAAACAATGACTCGTACCTGATCAAATTGTGGAGGGTATGTGGAAACATTTTGTAATCTGCATGTGAAGTCAATTTGCAGGGACATTAAACTGGGCATGTGTTTCGTCAGCAGGAGCGGTAAGGGGGTGGGGCTGCTCACTTTGTGACATCACACAGTGAGGACGCGACCGTTTTCATGGATCGGGTGGGGCTACTTGTTTAAAGAAGAGATATGAGCAAAAATGCTCTGAAATGGGTAAATGGAGGAAAAACGACTCAGATATATTCAGTTCAAACTCATAAGGACCCTAGCAATACCAAAACATTAAAAGGATTTGATCTGACAGTGGTATTTGTGTGACAAGGAACTCGCTTAGCCGTTCTCAGGTAGCACCAGTTTACAGCAGGTTGCATTCTCTTTGATTCTATTCTCTTACTGTAGCACCTGAACAATAAAACTAAAAGTGCATGGCTTCATGAACGAGGCTCCGAGAACGCATCACTCGAGGAAGAAAATACTCCAGCGAGGAGCCTTTTTAGCCAGCTTCACTGCGCAGAATGCTGAGATAATCATAAAGTATGCGAAAACGTGAAGCCGTGCAGCTTGCCAGAGCTCATCTCATTGGCTGATGAAATGTGAAGGTCAGGTCGAGGGCAATTCAAGGCTTCCTGAGCATCTGTGAGAAAAAAAAGGCGTGGGGGGGGCAGTCGTGCGGATGCCCGCAGAGGATGAGACGTGCTGATGTGACACAACACTGATGTGACCCAACATGCTTTTAGATCAGAAATGGAGCAATGTGTGGGCCTCACATACAGTAGCGGTTAAATGAAAATATATTCATTCATTTTCATTTATTTTTTTGTTCGTCTTATTAAATAATTAAATAGTAACATTTGAACCCACGGTCAGTTTGGGATTCTATTAGGCTTTTGAGTCTGGCAGGGATTAAGGTTTCAAACAAAAGACTTGCAAACCAGAAGGAGAAGCACAATGAACTGCACCATTAATTCATGATTCACAAAAACTGGACTGTTAAAACTTATACAGAATTTTTGATAGTTGATTTTAACGCCCCAAATTTTAACATTCAACATTCTGAGTTAAAGTAGGTGATTTCAGAGGCGCCTTATGGTGCGGAAAATACGGTACTGCAGTTGTGTTTTTGGTGAGTTGAACATGTGCATGTTATTGATGTAATATCAGCAAATGAGGTTGAGGGTTAGTTTTCAGAGAGGATACTGATCAATGACTGGTATGAATGAGGTCACACTGCTCATTCATTGACCAGCGAACAAACAAAACCAAACAAATGGGTGGGATGTCATCATGTCGGGGTGCACGTCCACACACACACCCACAGACACACACAAGAATCAGCTTTTTTTTTTAGACACATAATCTTATGAACGCGCACACACACAGAAAAACACAGAGGTTGCTAGTATATTGGCTGCTCATGTCGAATCACATGACCTTGGGCCACCAAATCTTGTCCTTGAGTTTGTGTGTGCACATACGCGTGTCTGAGACGAAGTGAGAGAGAGCGAGAGAGAGAGGCTGACTGACTATATCTATGAACACAATATATGTGTACAATAATACCTATGTGCTGATACATCAGTTACTTAGGGCTTAGACTCACACTATGCTATATACCACGTATAGAGTGAATTTGTACTGTATTCTAATGTAGTGCACAATAAAATGTACACCTGTACGTATTTCACGATTTTTATTTTATTGAGAGAGCATGAATGTTGCAGTTTCTGTCTTCATTCAATTATTAAGCGAGACAAAAATGCTGCTAAATGAATAAAACAATATTAAATAAATACATTAAAAAAATACAAATGGAATTCACCAGTGCGTGTGTGTGCGCGTGCGTGTGAGGATGTGTGTGTGCGCGCACTCATGCTTGTATGTGTGTGTGTGATGGTGTGTGTTAGTGCAGCTTTGTCTGTTTGCGTTTTGGAGCAGTAAGCAAGATGAGCTGTCATCATGCAGCATTTTGAATTAGTTTGCAGAGGTTATGTGAGGATATCTCCCCTCTGCTCGCAATGCTTGCGTGTGTGTGTTTGTGTGTACTCAGAGGAAACAATTGTGTTGGATCTCTCAGTCATTGGAGCGTGGGGAAGGCTGGTGCCCGGGGAGGATCATTTTCATTCTATAATCCTTATTCCTGTTTGTATTTCTGTGTGTGTATGTGGGTTATACATTGTTAATACAACACACTGGTTACCAGCCAATCATGACACACACACACACACACACACACACACACACACACACACACACACACACACACACACACACACACACAAATAGAACAACACGAGCAAATGGATTTAAAATTGGACCAAAACAATAACCAGTTGAGTTGTATTTGTCAGCTCAGGGTGCCTAACTTGAACCCTAAATGTTATAATATGACCTTGAGTACCACGATCTCTGGTATGTTTTTATGGTTTGATTTTATTCCAAAGATTTTTCTTAATTTTCCTATTTTTATTTTTATCTTGTTTTCAACTTGGTGACTTGGTGAAGAAGCTGAAATCCACCCACAGACAAAAAAGTGACATACACACACACACACGCCTTCAAATGCAAATAAATACATAAACTGTTTGTACTATATCAGGAGGCAGAGAGCCAACATTTGTTACAGTGACAATACTCATCCTTTAATTCCATGAGCGTGTGTGTGTGTGTGCGAGAGAGAGAGAGAGAGAGAGAGAGAGAGAGAGAGAGAGAGAGAGAGAGAGAGAGAGAGAGAGAGAGAGAGAGAGAGAGAGAGAGAGAGAGAGAGCGAGCGAAAGCCTACTATATGCAATATGACTCACCAGTGAGCCATTATGACAGAAGGCTGACTGCAGCAAACAACAGCACTCACATGCTTTGGCCACAAGTGGCAGCATTGTTCTCATTGCTCCATAAATTGAGAAATCATCACTCTGAATCTGTGCCTGTATAGTTATTCTTTCCACGAGTTAATCGAAGTTTAGGAGACCTCAACATGCTTGAAAACGCACCAGTTTTGACAATCATCTCCATCCTCTGGAAATATATTGTACCCTCCAAATTCACACTGTAGCGATTTCTAAAAAGAGGGAAAAAGTTTAGCCGGCGTTATTTGTTCTATTGATCAACATAAAATTGGGGGAACACATCTATGACACATCTATGTCACCCAAAAAAAATTCAAGAAACCCACGCAAGCACGGGGAGAACATGCAAACTTTATACAGGTAAGCCGGAGCCAGAATCGAACGCTGCACCAAGCTGCCCAGAAAAATAGCAATAATTTACTTTACTTCTTTTGAATCTTTTAAACTTTAATTTTTACACAAAGCATCATTTAGTAGTAGTTACATTTTAAACAAGAATGGCTCATGTTTTGAGCCAGTGCAATCAGACTCCTGCTTGTGGGCATGACATGGTTAAAGGCACTGACATGGAGTCTGACATTGGGGGTGGAGTGGCGGTGGTGGCGGCTAAGCACCATGACACAGAGACGCCGCGTCGTGATTGGTCCAGAGCGTCTGTGGAAGTGGAAGCACAGGCAAAGGGAGAGGCTTTACACGTGCCGCTGGGTCACATGACTCATCACTCTCACTCTCTCTCTCTTCTCTCCTCATCGTCTTTTTCTTCTTCCTCGCAGGCGGCCAATAGGAAGCCTTCCTGAATTAGCATCCCCTGCTGCCCGAGAGAGGCTTTAAAACAATGTCAACAGAAAAGAGCACTATTGACCTTTGAATGATAAACAACATGCAAGTAGTATGAGGTCAATAGGCAGAGAGCCAGGGTTCAAAGGTCATATCCAACCAGCCTTCATAGCACGTTCATATTGACACCAATCTATAATCTCTTGGGGATGTAATAAATAAATACTAAAATTATTTGAATATTCATTCATATGCGTTAAAATGTTTTGGTTAAAAATGGTTGGTCTCCATTTAATCAAATACTCACTGCATACAGTTATTATTTATAATTATTATAGTATTTATTTTACATTTACAACACTTATAACACAATACATAAAAAAATCAAAAGTAAACATTTGATTTGTTTACATTTATATTACTTGACCAATATATTACTTGAAATGAATGAAAAATACATTGGCTAAACACATTAACAGAAAACTTTAAAAACATTTGAAACATTTAAAAGTAATGTAAAGAAATACAATAAGAAACAAAATTCGGTATCTAAAATCACCAAAAGAAAAAAAAGATGTAACATGAAACAAGCCTGTTGCCAAGTGCCTTCATCCTATACATAGAAATACCAAAATGTGAAAAAAGATCTATCAAACACTTAAAATATAAAGGTTATTCCCAAACTAGTGACGTTATCCTCTCTCTTCACACAGAGCAGTGTGCACGTGTGTGCGTCTGTGTGTGTATGTTAGCTTCCCATTAGCACTGCTATTGATCACGAGTGGACATTACATGTGTGTGTATGTGCAAGTGTACGTCTGTGTGTGAGTTGTGCTGTGTGTGTGAGAGAGAGAGAGCGAGAGCGAATGCTGCTTCCAAGGCCGTCTGAAGGCCGCCTCGCTTCTGGATCGATGATGTCACAGTCGCACAGGGGGATGCTCCACGGGATGCGAAGAGGAGAGGCCAGCGTAGCTTAGCATAAATAATGGTCAAAGAATACCGACAGCAAAAGAAGTGATCACCGGTAAAGGACATTTGGCTTTAATCCTGCACACTTTACCCCCCCAATATACATACTTCACAAGAAAACTCTTACAGCTCACCACAACAAATGAAACACAAAACGTTTATCGAGTATACGCAGTACTAAAATAATGATGGTCATATCTCACTGTAATCAGAAATGTATTTAGTGTTTAATTGGGGCCAGTTAAATTCATTGTGTAATTATGTAATAATGACAAGTTCATTTCCAAGGCCATGAGGGTGTTGTGGTTGCCTCTGGTAGTTTTCCTCTTTAATGTGACACATGCACACACACACGCAGCACTTACAAGTCTATTACGACAGTTGGCGTCAAGGAATTCAAAACAAGAACGCCTCCGGTCTTCCCCACAAAACACACACATGCACATGACATGACATACATGTAACGGTCACACCGCTGTGTGGCGGACTGATAACACACTCACTCACACACACACACACGCACGCACTCACACACACGCGCGTGCACACACACGCACGTGCACACACATGTGCATACACACACACACGTGCACACAAAAATATTGAGGCCCCCTCATTGTGTGTTTTCATAACGTGGTGTAAAGGTTAAGTCCTGGTGTGTTTGTTTAATGTGAACACACAGAAACACACACACACACACACACACACACACACACTCACATACTATGCTGCTCAAGTGGAAAAACAACAAAGGGGTCAAGCTCCCGGTAACCCCTGGCAGGTGTAGGCGGCGGGCACAATGTTTCGTAGTCCCCCCAATGTGAGGCGCTCACGGAAAAAAAAAATTGAAGCAACACTGCCTGACTTTGACTCCACATCTATCAATATAATTTATAATATATCAACGTAATACCTCTCAAATAACAATTTCACCAATTCATAACCAAAGGAACTAGACAATCAAAGCAACTGAACCGACTACTCCAGTGGGTTGGCAATCTTAAATGCTGAAACTTGCTTAAACTTTTTCAACATGACGGTTTCAGCATAGTAATAATATAAAAAAAACAACAACAATGTACATGGACGACATCAGGTGCCCGCGGACCAAATTGACCTGGAGACGCAGCAAATAAAAAGCCTCGTATATCTGTCACTCTCTCATGGACAAATGCCTGCTGATGGGAGAGCGTCCAATCTATTATTGAGCAGGACACCCATCATTCCGTGAGGCTGAAGGTCAGTGCCATCAATAACCCCCATGGTAACCCCACCCACAACACACACACACAAACACACACTATATGTAAAGGTAATGGTAATCCATTCCTATTAGTTTGAAGAGAGGTTGGTTGGAGATGATAAGATGAAATTGACATGAAGCTCTGAGCTCTTCTTTTTCAGGAGAAGAGGGAGAAAATGGATGAAGAATGACATGATGTGGCAGAGATAAAAGAAGGCGAGCAAGGTGAAGGATGAAAAGGAGAGCAAAGAGGAGTAGGGCAGGTCAGACTGATTGCTAATGCTGTCAAGAAGTAAAAAAAAAAAAAAAAAAATGCGTCAAACAAACGAATATGTGGCATACCGACGTGGTTGACTTCCAGGGTTTAACTGTATATCGAAATATAGTATATACGTATATACTGTTTACCGTATACATTAAATTTGCTTGTAAGAAAGGTGACATGTTTTTAGGTGTCTTACTTCTGCCACATATTGTTGACAAAGATAGGCTTGGCACAGTGCACAGATGTTTGGTGACAGATGTGCACTGACAGGGCTGCAGTACACAGGATTAATACACATAGCGGCACACATGTCACACTGCATCAAGCCTCACCCACGCCGCCGCCTGTGCAATTGCAGCGTCAGCCTGTTTCAATTTTGGAGACACATTACAGTCTGCTGCCGCTATCAGCAGAGGGTGCTCTTGGGAGCTTGGACGGGATGAGGAGAGGAAGCGTCTTGTAAGACGTTGAGGGACAATTGTGGGTCCTTGAGGAAGAAACTACTCCTACCTTTTTTAAGTTTTTAAAGAGTATTGGACCATTTTTATTTCTGTCAATCACTCAGTTAGTTGTTGCGATGGCCATTCAGTGAACTATCCAGTTTGTCATTCAGCGATTTATTTGTAAGTTAGTCAGAAAAAGTTTGTTATTAGGGCAGTTGGTTATTTATTTATGTGCTTAGCTAGTTAGTTAATCATGTCAGTTCGTGAGCTACACACTCAAATAGACCTCAGTTAGTCCATTACTTGGTCCTAAATTGTTTTTTATTCAGTTAGTTTTGATCTTTACAGCAGGTTTGTTCGATTTTGTTCATTTATTTGAGTACTTTGTATGTACATTGTGTTAGTGTTTTGATACTTTTGGTATTAGTTTGGCTTTTTTAACCATATTAAGATTAAAAAAAGGTGGAGTCTCTGTAATGAAGTACAGTACACTTCTCAAAGAACTATTTGACCTTATTTCTTCATTATCTTCATATGTACAGCAATGACAAAATCAATATATTTGAAATGAACCTCCCCGCACATACACCTACACGTCTACACACACGTACACTTACACAGATCTACACAACACACACACCATTGCATGCAGCGGCACAGATGGTTGGCTGTCACCCAGAGGCTTCCATTAGTAACATTTGGTTAACCGTTGTCTTTCCGCACGCAGACACGCATACACAAGCACAGACACATTTGTAATGCAAATTAACTTGTCACAATCACATTACCAAATAATTCAGGTGATTACTTGTCATCTTTGAATACCATTCACCAAAGAATTCACTGACTGCGTTTCAAGATCAAGTCGGTGCACTTCTCCTGCGCTCCGCTAGAAAGCAGCTCTGAGAGACAAATTCTATTTTTAGCCCGCGTTCAGCTGGAGGATAAGATATTTATAGAATGAGATCTGTTACTGTTTCACACGTGCAACTCTGCTGCATCAACACACACGCGCAAGCTACATCTGCAGACAAGCAGCAGCCAGCAGATGCCTGAAGACATTTTGTAGCAAATGGCTGATGAAGGAACACATCTAAGCTGACACGTACACACAAAAAATACACAGGCAATTTAAGGGGCAACACAAACAGTTGTTGAACATGTTACAATGCCAGTTATCCATGATAGCTGACACCTTGAACAACAGAAATAATCTCTCTGGACCAACAATATACATTAAGCCTTTACAAAGTGACACACACACAAACACACACACACACAAAAAAAAAAATGCATGTCAAAGTGAAATCATCCAAAACAAATCAGGATGCTAAGTTAATAGTGTACACATTATATAGGACAAAAACATCAACAATTGGATCTATTAAGCGGGTGGGCAGAAAAACAAGAGGTACTACAAATGTATGTAATGTTTATTTTAATATTCCAGAATTTCTTGCATTTTGTAAAATTGTTCAATATTATTTTTTTAAAAATCATGCTAAAAATACAGCATATAAAATCAAATGATTTATATGTAAAATAAAAGCATGTAAAATAGTTTATTTTACTGTTATTTCTGTATTTATTGTAGTTTATTTTACAAATAATTCCATTTTTTAATTCTTGTATTCATAATTAACCAATTATTCAATCAAATTAAAAACGTTATATTATTTAGAACTATCAAGTATGCAAAATGACTTACTTTGATAAATATTCTATTTATAATTACCTTGATATTCTATTCCAATATTGTCCTAAGATTCTATATATTTAACTAACAACCAATACAACGGTTGCATTTTGTATTTCTTTAGGGCATTCATTACAAAACACAGGTTTTAAAATTATGAGCTTCTATCAAATGGTTGAAATGTCAAACCACGGGTGCTCAAGTCATCTGCAGTCTTTAAACTGATCATTGATTTTCTTAATACTACATATGTTCAACTATGGTATCAACTGAAGTGGATTTCTGTTATGGACAAAATGAAACAAACATTCCAGGACAACGTATGTAAATGCTTGGCGATAATATAATTCTGCATTTTGGAGTGTGACTTTGAGAATGATAGACAGAATTCCAAAGGCAAAACCGTGTGAAATGAGTTGGATTTCATAGCTTTATTGAAGTATCTTTAGCATTGGCGTGCTGCTACATTCAACGAAATGGACACTTCCAATGTCTCCAATAAGTTAATAAAAGACAGCCAAAAAACAGTAATACAGATATACAAATTTAGAGCACAAGCGTACACGTTAGTGTTAATACTGGCAACACACACACTGTGCAATGTTAATATTCCCCGTATGCATCAGGGCGATAAAACAGAATGCAGAATCAAATTTTTAGCTCTGTGTTTGCATTATTTGCAATACTTAAACTAGTTTTAGATTATTTGAATATTATATTTATTGGATTATTTCAAGTTTTGTGTGTTTCTATCGTGCAAAGTGGGAATTATGAATTACCCGGGAAACGAGGAATTTAAATTTAGTCGTTCTGTATATGTGCCAGCCTGTGAGTATTGTCTGTCTACGCGTGTTGCTCTTCCGTTTGTGTTCATATATTGTTTGCATACCAATGGGATTTTGTATGATTTGTTGTTAATAAGCGGAGTTATGTAGTTGTTTTAAATATACAGTGACCTGACATTGTATACATTTATTTATTGTGACAGTAAGCTTCAACTGGGAGTGACAAATAGCTCAAAACATTTTAGTGATAAATTGTTTACATTTGGCAAACTAATGTTCCTGTCTCAAGTTTGTGCACACAGGTCTAAATTAAATTTGACGACTTAAAAAGAATTGCAAGTCAGTCACTCAAGTACTTCAAGGCATCACTATATTTACAATTTCAGTCCTACCAAATCCTGACATGTCTTTAGTGCACTAATGTAATAACATAAAAAAGTCCTTCGAAACAAAACGAAAACTATGATCCAAAATCTGCAGCGTTTCCTTCATTTCACCGACATCTCACTGCAGTGTCTCTTCACAGTCATGTGGAAGGCATTGAGTGAGGTCATCTCCATTGCAAAAAGCAGCATTAGGTCCTTCAGTGTCCATGCAGTGGCGCCATTGTAGCTGCTAGCTGGTTAACAACACACACACAGCCCATCATCTCCAACAACTAACCACTGAGGATGGTTTAGGGGGGGCTACATAATGTTTTCCGAGCTTTTAACCACTGGCTGAATTTCAACAGAACCTCTCAGGACAGACAATCAAAATCAAAAAAAAAATTTAAGTTAGTCATAAACTAAGTGAAGTCAAGTGTTTAGAGCCAAAAAAAATATATAAACCAAGTAGCCCAGAACAGTTAACAGTAAAAACCAAGTCAAAAAGACTTGAGCAACAGTTATGTAAACATTTCAAGAATCACTCAAAAACAAAGTCAAGAATTAGCCTAAAACAGTCAAAGATGAAGTTAAAAAAAACAAAGACTTTGTTCAAAAAGGTAACAACCAAAAAACAGGTAACAAGTAAAAACTCATGAATAGTCAAAACCAAAATCAAAGAACCAATCAAAAGAATCCCCAAAAATAAGCAATAAATAGTCCAATCCAATTCGAAAACCAAGGCAAGAACCAGTCGAGAGGAGTGAAGAAACAAATCAGAAATCATGACAGAACTTATCTAAAAGAGTCATAAAATGTCAAGAACAATATCTAAAACCAAGAAAACCTATTTACTTTTTTTTGACAGAATTTGACTTTTTGAGCGTTCTTTCGACTGGTTTTGACACAGTTACTTTATTTTTTTTAACCTGGTTCTTGTCTGTATACATTAATTTGCATTTTGACTGCTAGACTTTGTTTTGCCTTTTCATTTTTTCTGTTGTTGAAACCCCCCCCCCCCCCCCCCCCCCACCGTGGTTCGATGAGTTGTAACCAGTGTTTTGCTTAGTGTGTGCAGTCTTTAACACACATCTATTTCTTTATGGTTGATGATGTCAGCTAACCTTTTGCACACGAGCGGCCACGGCAGATGTGCTAGCAGAATGGTTGGCAGGAGGTTAGCGCGCCCGGGATGGGGGCCACGGCCAGGTAGTTGGAGGGCACATAGCCCCTCTGCCGACCTCGCACCTCCACCAGGCTCCACTCACGGTTGCCCCGCTTGTCGTGAGGCTCTAGCACCTGCACCGGGTCGCCTGCCGCCACAGAAACTTCGTGGTTTCCTCGTGCTGTGAAGCCATACATCGCAAACACCTATAGACACACCGGGCGGCAGTCAGTCGCAGCCACACGGTTGTGCGGCCTCAGCATGCAGGCGGGATAAAAAATATAGAAGACTACATTCGAAAAACAGCCGCAAGGTTGCTGGGCGTCGGCATAGAGGAGAAAAAACAATTTTCCACCTGGGTGAACTGACCGGCCACAACTTCGCCAATGGCCCGCTGAATTTCAATTGCACCCCTCAAAAAAGGAAAGAATAACAATGAAGACGTAGTGGCCACAAGAGCTCCATATATTCGGAACTAGCAACCAGAGGAAAAACCAATTCTTGCCATGATAAATTAAAAAGAACAGCAGCCCAATCAGAGCAAGGCTTATTTACATCTTGCATATTAGTGAGAAATGCAAGTACAAGTGTCTTACATCCTACAGTTTTTGGTGTTAGCAACTTAGCATATTGGAGTGCTCCAGTGGGAATGCGTTTGACTGCGCTGTACAAAAGTCAAATAGCTACTGATCAAGCTTTGGGATTTTGTTTTTAGTTTATTCACTTATTTTTGGACAGTTTCTTTTTCTGGTTTTGAACTTCTGTGTTTATTCACACCATTGTTTTATGGTTGTTTAAATGTTTTTTTTTTATTTATTGCAATATATATTCGTTTTCTTCACTGTACATGCCGTTTGACTTGTCTATGCAGCGATGTCATTATTTTCTCCCTGATAGTGATGGCATGTTGCCAGGAAGTTAAGGCGCTCTCAAACATAACGCATTTGGGGTTAAATGAACGGCCCTGTTTCCTGAAATGAACTCTTCGTTGTCATTATCAAGGTCACGTGTCCTCAAATTGTGCAAGTCTCTCATGAGAGAAAGCTCAGGGATGACTGGAGGAGGTCACCTGAACCTTCAGTCATTTTGACAGGCGATAAGGAAGTGCACTACATCATCCACACGCACACACACGCACGCACGCACGCACGCACGCACGCACGCACAACATCAATCAATCACACACAAATGCACACACTCAGTAGTCACACTTCCTGGTGTTAGAGTAATTTCAGATTGCATCATATAAACACTATTATATCATGTTATAATTGTCAATATTATAATTAAATGTCATTGCTGAAGTCATGCTTTATTTATGGATTGTAAGTAGCTGGGGGGGTTTATTGACTCAAGTGCAGAGAGCCAGGCAACCGGCCGACTATTATGGGTATTATAAGAGGGATTTATTTGGATGTACGCGCTTCATAATAATAACTATTATTGATGTGGCTCTTGGCTTGTTTTTTTAGGGGGGGGGCTGGTTTTAGACTTTCAGACTTGTTATTGTTTGGTTCTTAAAGACCCTGTAAAGTAAATGTTTTTTACATAAGCGAAAATACGTAAGACTCATTACCATGAACCATTGTTACTCTTTTTCACCAGTTCAGTCTTACAGATTTTTTAAGGAATGGCAAAAACGGAGCCTGAAGACACACTTTGGCATGCGGCCGGAGTTGCCCCTCCCTCAGATATTGAGCACCTTCGTTCACCTCAGACCTGTTGACAGACGTCCGTCTTACTTCAGTACTTATTTGCTCTTGTGATGGGCGAGACCCAATACCAAATATTGGTATCAGTGCGGACACCAGCCTTAGTTCATAGTATCGGTACTCGCAACAATGGTCGTTACCAGTATCGGCCGCCCGCTTGTGGTTTTACAATCAGAAGCCCAGAAATTAGAAGAATAGAAAATGACCATTCATTTCAGACAAATTTAAATATAAATATAAAGGTATTTTCCAAAAAAAATACTGTGACTGTCTTTTGTGGGAAATTTTATGTATCAAAAGTACTAGTGACTAGTGCTTGGTGTCAGTATCGGTGACTATTCAAATACTCGTACTGGTATCAGCGCTCTATATTTTTGATGATCCTATAAGCTACTGCATATCGTCCTGCCCTGTAAACAGCCGTATCTGACTTAACTGTACAGTAAAGGGTGTGTGAGGATGAGTGTGGTCACCTGGAAGCATGGCTGACTGAAAGCCAGCCGAGTGGCTGTTGCAGTCGTGTGTGAGAGCTCGGACGTGTACGAGTGTCTTCTGAAGTCACCGGTAACCTGCGGGAGGTTCAGATGAGGCGAGGGTGGAGGCTCCTCCTCGGCCTGGTGATAGCGGGTCAACTTGGAGGCCGGCGCATAGCCTCGTCTGTCTGCAGGGCACAAGCGCAACCACACTTATTAGACACAGCTTGATGCAACAGGGGTGCGAGGTTCTGGTTTTGCTTCTGTTGACGGGGTTTTTGGAGGATATCTCAGCTAGTTTTGACTTGGTTGTTCTACACTTGTTCTGGACTGGTTCTCAACCAGCACCCAACCACTCACCCCCAGCATCCACGAGCCATCTGCGTTTGTCTCCGCGGGTGTCTGCCTGACTGATGACGGCCACTAGTTCTCCCTTGGCGAGGTTGAGGTCCAGGTCTCGGCTGCCCACCACGGTGCTCAGCACCTGGTATATCTTGTCGGAACTGTGCTTGTTCGTCAACTGCTGGAGTCGCTGCTGCGAGGACGAGTTTAATGGCTGACCAAAGCAGATGGTAAAGATGGGGAGAAAAATGTCATGTGATGTCATGCAGCTTGACCTACTGATCATGTTAGCCAATGAGATAGTGACTGAGCAGGAAAGATGATCGTGCCTTCTTTGGTTCACATTGAATTACAGTTTATAGTATTCACACGTCCAACGACTAAAGTCTCCTACTTACTACTTGTACTTCTGAAGCCATTTTAATTGCTTTCAATACATCAAGCTTGTTTTACATTTACATTTTGTCATATTACTTGTTCTTCATGTGGTTGCTGACTTGGTTCTTGGTGAGGTTTTTGACTTATTCCTTGACTAATTTTACTTGTCACCGACTTTAGTTTTTGACAGTTTTTAACTCGGTTATTAATTTTGACGAGCTTCAACGTTTTAGGTTTTCTTTTGCCAAATTTCTAGAAATTTTACTTGTTTATGACTTGGAATTTGATTTTTGTTTTAACATTGTTATTGAAATTTATTTTTTTACTTTACCTCTTGTTTTTGACCTGGGTTTGACTTTTTTGTTCATGGTTCTTAAAAATGTTTTGAACTTGAATTCTTCACGTTTTACTTGTGTTTGACTTTGTTTTTTACTTTGGTTCTTCACTTTATTCAAAATGTTCGGAGAATAAACAAAATAATGCAGAAACTAATTAATTAATATGACAATTTATAAAATTACTATACATGGAAAACATGTAGCTTAGAAGATTTTTTTGAACAAACTAGCACTTTTAAATTAAAAATTCCAAACATTTTGGCCTGTCAGCTGTAGATAACGGTTGACCACTTTCAAATTGTTGCCTATTGTCAAAACAACTCAAAAAGGAGAAGAGTAAGCAAGCTATCCTTGTTGGGTTAGGAAAGTGAAATATATTTGTCGGTCAAGGTAGCACTGTGGTAAATAGCAAACGAATAATAAAGCAGGTAAAAAAATATGTTGAGGTGTGTACGGACCAGAAAGGAGGGCCGCAATAGCGTCTCTTCCACATTTTGACCCAAAGTATCCAGCCTCCTCGCCCCTTCGAGCACTGCCGTCTCAGCCCACTCCCAGAATGCAGCAGTGTTTAAAGAGCTGTGAGGAAGCTGGGTGGGAGATAAAAGGCATGGTAGGAACAAGTGAAAACAGCCATAAAAGGTATTGGCTCCAATATGGGACTGGTACCTGTTGAGCGAAACTATGGAAGAGCTGCTGCAAGTCAGAGGCAAGGTCTTTGTGGAGGCAGCTGAACGTTCCCAACATGCTCCAGATCATCTGCAACGCCAAGCTGTTGAACTTGGGAAGCTCGTTGAGCAGCAACGTGTTCATTGTCCTGCATTAAGAGTACCAGAACATTCCTGTTAGGACCCACATTCGTTTTAGTTAGCAACAAGAAATTTGCTAGACATGTCAAAAAAAGTCTCAAGAATCCATGCCTGACACGACACGTCTGCAATTTTGCCTTGACAATGACATTTTGCCCATTTTCAGCATGTCCTAAAACGACATCCTCGTTAGTTGTCCTTAGCAAGATGAAATTTGGTAGGAAGGCAAGTTTATCTTAAATAGACCCCAAAAAAACTTGCAATAATTGGTCACTGAAACGCATGATGGAGGGGAGGAGGAAGGGAGAAAGGCCATGACGTCATTTCTGTAACTAAAGCATGCCAGTTCTCACCTATACGTGTTGGCAATGGCCTGCTCGTCGTAGCTCAGGGAAGGTTTCGCCTCAATCACTTCATAGTCAAGTAGCTTGTGCAGCCTCTTACGGATCAAGTTCCTTGGGCCTGCCAGGAGGTCACGTAGTGCACACAAAGGTTTGTGGATCAACGTCCTCATCCTCTTTTCCTGCGTGGCAAACAGTGACCACGTCAGTTATCAATGATATATTGACGTGATTTTAGTTGATGTTGATTTATCACTCACAAATTCAGGCAGGATCCACTGTCTGAGTCCAGTGGTGATCTCCTTATAGCAAATGGGCACCTTCTCGCCATCCATGTCCAGGTCAAACTCCTCCGTTTTGCAGTCCAGGAAAGTCTGACCATCAAACAAAGAACATAGCGATGATATTCTTGCACGTCAACTTATTCCAATGGCAAGTTGGTCCAGCAAGGTGTAGCTACCTGGAGGTGATGGAGGTAGAGCTCCACATTGTCCAGTAGCTGCAAGATACCATGCTCAAGCACATAAAAGAAGTCCTCGAGGGCATCAAACTCCTCATCCACTAGCTGCAACAGAACACAAACAGTACGTACCAAAGGCTGTCACTATCAAATATTTCGACAATCGATTTTTCTATTGATTATACCAGGGAATAACAGAATAATCAGATAAAATTATATTTGGAATGAAAGTCTATTACAAAACTTTTCCCCTTTTACTGTTTTATCAGCTAAATTACTGTTGCTGATTTGGTATTATTTAGTGGTTAAAAAGAAGACTAAACAATATAATTGTTTCACAGAAGAGGGATTAATGTTGTACTCATAACTCATCGTTTTAGTACTGATTCGGTTACTGGTGCGCTTTTTCTTTCCCAAAGTAAAAGCAGGTGTTTGGCTAGCTAACTTTCTTCATGAACGAGTACAAACGTTAATTAAAAATTGGTTGGTGGCCATGACTGTCTTGCTTCTCCTTCTTCTTTGTACATCTGTGGTCATCTTCTTGTTCTTCTTTGTCGTTTCCTCTCTTTTTTTTTTTTTAACCACAAAGCAGAAATCCTGCAACAATCCGCTAGGATTGTACTTTTGGCTAAAGATGCAATTACAGTTAAGGTTAAATGATTTAAGACAATAAAAATAAATAATAATATAATTAGTATTTGCCAATCTTTCATCAGCCTTGTCCCGCGGTCCGTAGCTATGCAGCTGCTTACTATCTGGCGTATGCTCAACTGAATGTCTGACTCATCGGCACATTTGAACAACATTCTGAGTTTCCGAACAGAATGTTGCTCAAAAGTTCCATTGGGTTGTTCAGGGTGGCCCTTTAAAAAAAAATACATACACAATAAAATTCTTCTTCTTCTTCTTCAACAAGAAAAAAAAACACTAACACTCATGAACACTCATTATATGTTCCTCAGCATGAAATGGAGGAAATGTGTAGAAAGATCCTGGGAAAAATCAGAAGTTAAGTCAAGTTGCCCAGTTTAGCGGAACGGTACTTGCTAATGTGTAACATTTATGCGTGTGAACAAAAAAGTACCGGAATGTTCTTTAGAAGGTTGTTGGACACCATTTTATCAAATCTCCTAGCCCCGATGACTGACATGGAAGTTAAAAACTATAATTTTAATATAAGTCTTTGCCGCACGGCCCACCGTCTATAGAGTGTTTGGTGCGTGAGCGTGTCACCTTGGGAACCATGCCTGTCTCGTGTTTGATGAACTGGCCGATCCTGGCTGTTTTCTTAGCGATGCTGTGCGAATTCAAGCGATTGATCTTGTCCATGATGCTCAGCGTTTCACTCTTTTTGTACTTGTCGGCTAGGAGGACGCCAGGAACAAACAAAGAGCTCAAACTCATCCCGTCGGCTGATCTCAGATGTGCTGAGAACTTTTAAGAGCTTCTCACCGACTTCCCGGAAGCGCTTGAACTCGTTGATGTGACAGTTTATGGCGACGGAGGTGTGTGCCGTCTTTTCCAGCAGCGAGTACGCCGGGTGCTGTGTGTCCGTGTGCTTCTGGATTGTCTGCAGGAGGAGAGGGTAGCGGGCTATGCGCTGCACGGGCATCACCAGGAAGAAAGTCAGCGAGCTGGCGTTCACTTCAGGCCTGTGGAATCACATAAGTGAGGACAGGGAGTCAGGAACCTTTGTCTTGTGAACGTTTCAAAACCTACGCTGATGTCTTGATGACGTTGACAATCTGGTCCCACAGCGCCTCCTTCTGTTTATAGGAGTTCTCCACCATGGTGACACGATTGTAGTTGGCTAGGTACTCCTTGTAGGCTGCCTCGATATCAGAGGACAGGCTGAGGAACGCGTCACCTGTTGGAAAGTCAGACAAGGGGATTTTAGGGTGAGTTTGAGGTCCATGGATTGTTACAGTTAGAACTCAACTTTTCCATCGGAAAACCTACAGCCATGAATTCAACTACTATCCCCATGTTGTGTGTTTCAATAGTCCACAGATCAAGTGTGGTGTGAACATAAAAGCTGGCCAGAGGATAAAGGGGTTCCTACTTACACAGTGCCTCGAGGAAGAGCGGCTCTCCGGGCTGGAGCTGCTTCTGCTCTAGTAGACTAATCAGCCGACTGGACACGTCCATCACATCCTCCACATACAGGAACATGCTGTCTAAGTTAGCCAACGGAGGCTGTGACCGACACACAATACAGAAAGACACACACTGTGAAACAACAAAAGGCCCACTCACTCATGTTGTGTTCACAAGACATTTTGGTATTTATTGGTGTGGTTCACTAAATTGTTCTGCCAACGCCAGTTGTCAGTAGCATAATAACACTTTTAGAGGATTACATGGCCTTACTGAGGGCTTAAGCCAAATCCAAACCGCACCAAATTTAGCAAGCATTTGTATGCTGGTGAGAAAAGTTTGAATTAAAAAAAGATTGTTCTGTAAAACTGGCCTATTAATCTCTCACTGGGCATCTTCCAATTATTTACCATACATTAGTTTAACAACATTTATGCGCATAGTTGGCCAATAATAAGCTGTTCTTTCAATGTCATAAAGAAACAATGTGGGCCAAAGCTGTTGAGTCGGTCTGATGCGCAAACAGTTGGCCAGTGAGACAATGAACAATTTGTATTGTGCCCAGAAAACAAGCCCGCAACTTGAGCATTCAACAATGCTACACAATTGCAACATTGTCTAAATGAGGCCATTTTTCACCATTCCCAATGTTTGGGACATTTCACTCCTCACTCCATTTTATTATTTTCCAAGCATAACGCTATCCATGTACACTTGCTATAAATCCTGCATGTTACTTTCTGTTTGAGCAGCACCCAATTCCTTATTTTGATTTTTTTTCTGACACGGTCGAAAAGCAACTCCATCGTGCATTATCATTTCCATAAAGCCACATTCCATTACTCTTCACAACATCTTTCATCAGCTCCACTGTGATTCACAGTCACACAGGTGGAGGAATCCAGCCGAGTGGCCGACGTGTTCTACTGGTTCGGATGTTTCCTACTTTTTTGTTACTATTTCTGCTCTGACCTTGTTTGTATTGTAGTTCTAATAAAGTGTCCCAAAAGTCACTGTACACTTCCTTTTTACTATTTTGTTTCGGGTATTATTGGGACCGACTGACATGAAGCTATCAGCACGTGACAACTTAGGTTTTGCAGGTTTTGTAGGCATATCATTGCCATGCCCATGGCTCACCAACTGACAGTAAAGCAGCTTTGCAAAAATGTTACCTGGCGAGATGTTTCTGCATTTTTGCCAAGCTTTATGGGCATCACGTTGCACCAACACATTTTGGTATGCTGTACCTGTAATTTTTGCAGGTTGCTCCTGATGGTGAAGGTGCTGATCTGCAGCATTCTCAGGTAATTTCTCTCAGACTGCAACAGCTCCTGAACGGACATCAGCTGCCTCTGTGCAGCCCTCTCCTTTGCTGCCTTCTCCTCCTTCGCCATCTTGTCCACCTCTTCCACTGAGGAAATAGTCACATCTGCACTCTTCTCCTCTTCATCCTCTCCAAATGCATCGTCCTCTAGATCATTCTCCTCCTGAATCTTTTCCTCTTCCGGTGATGGCTTGCTCAGGGAGAGGTTCTTCTTAGCGCCCAGAGACCGAGAGGGATTAAAAATTGTGCGGGGTAAGGGCACAGGCGGAGGCATCCTCGGCACCTCCATGATGGAGATCACTCTATTTGAGTAGAATAAAATAACACGTTTATTGATATGGTAGCACAGGGTACAAAGTCTGTTTAATTGTAGACAACAGGTACAATTGTGTGGTGCGGCTTAGCTTTGATTCGCGCATAGAGAGAGGCGGGCGGGAGCCACAGGTGACGAGGTTTTGTTGTTATTGTTGGATGCACAAAGAAAAGCAGCAGTCGCTAAGGTTTTGTCATGGAAGTGGGAAGCTAGAACGATTAGGAGCTTAACTCACCAGGAGCCCGAGCGAGACGTTGACAAAGCATCTGCGGACGCACCGCTGTGACAATTAGTACTGCGACGGCTGCGAAACGACGAGCGCGGTGACTCGAATCTAATGCGTGAATGAATCATAAGACATTTTAGGAAATCACAATCATGTAAATCATTTCAAGCATCTATTAGCTCAACACTGTGATTTCTCATCACGACATGTCCCGTAAGTCGCAACCTTGTCACTTTAATCAACAAGTTTTGAGCCAGCTTCCACAAGTAGGAGTTCATCTATTAATTCTAATTCAGCCCTGGATTAGGGTTTCAAATAAAGCTTGGCAATTCAAATGAAGGTTTCAAGGCTGGGTTGCAGTTTGAAAGTGTGGTTTCATGCTCGCATCAAGTGTTTCAAATGACATTTTCAAGCCAGGGTGAGGGTTGACGGGCATTAGTTAAGGTTTCTAAGTAATTCCAGAAAGCTGATCCTGCTGGCAATGCTCAATCTTAAATTCATTCCAAAAAGCTTGATCGTTCTCAGCAAACGAAGAGTGATCTTATTTGTTTTTTAACACTAAATAATACAATAAGCGGTTCAAAAAATTATGTGTTAATGTTGTAGCACGAATTTAAAAATTTGCCTCTCCAGCTAATAACAAAGCTTTGTCAGCAACAGTTTCACCCCGTATCAAAGTGTCTGTATTATTTCTTATTAGGGAAAACTTTGTCCATTTCCATCATGCATATTAGTTGCATTCTATCTTATTCTTCTATTCTATCTTACTCTGTCATCCCAATGTGGCTCCATGTGGAGGAGTCCAGCAAACATACAATGCAAAAGTACTTTCTCATACTCAAAATACAAAGCAACAATGACACAAACCTTATGAAGAAGACTTTTCAGCGCAGCTGCGATGATTCTCAATTCTGCTGCTGTATGGAAAACACAAGCGCGCACAAGCTCATTTAAGTTTCTCCACTGACTCACACACAAAAATACACACTCACAGAATGGCCTCATGTGGCACGAGTGTGTGAGTGTTGATTCACCATAGTGTGTGTGTGCGGGGGGATGGGAGCGGAAAGGAGGGTGGGCCGGCTGTTTGGTAGAGGAAAACAGGAGGGACACCCCCCACCCCCCCCACATCCACACATTCATGCACAATAAGCTGATTGACTGCAGCAGCCAGCAGCAGGGAAGAGGAAGTGACACTCACCCTGACACAAACTGGATTCGCTGACAGCTCCTCAGGGCAGCTGAGGACCAATCGAACGTCTGCCGTCCCACCCTCTCCACCGGAAGGCCGGCAAGGGTCGAATTAAACGTCAGAGTCCCCTGGGGAAGACAAAAGCATGGCGGGACGTCCCATATTCTCCCAATTGGCCAGTCATGTTGTTCTGCCGAGAGACAATATCAATAAGATTTATAACAGCAGAAAAAATGTGTGTAAAAAAAAAAAAAAAAAAAAATTCACTCTTTTCTGTTGGTCTTTGGTGACTGTACCCTAACATAAAATTGTCACAGAGTGTAATCCAAAACTGTTGGTCAGTTTTTACGTCAGTGTTTTCAGTCTAAATGCCTCTTTTGTTTTCATCATCAGCTGGTAAGGTACTCTGATGTCACTTTCTGAGCCAATCATTCCATTAATCAATCTTCCATTAATAACTGGCAAGAGGAGTGATTGTGCACATGCATTTTTTTATTTTTACTTTGGGGCTTACAGCGCTGCCTTGAGATAAGAGTGACTCGACTTGTGAGTTCTTTTAAGACACAAGCCATTGCGTAGTTCAGTTCAGTGGGGAAAGATGTTTTGGGTTAAAAATGTTGTGACTTAAAAGTGTGCTCAAAAAACAAATGAAGCTCATAGCTCAAGGCATTATATTTATTTCCATTGTGCAAGGTGGTGGTTATCCGTCCATCCATCCATCCATTTTCTATACCGCTTGTCCCCACGGGGGTCGCGGGCCTGCCGGAGCCTATCCCAGCAGTCATTGGGCAGTAGGCGGGGGACACCCTGAACTGATTGCCAGCCAATCGCAGGGCACACAGAGATGAACAACCCTCAGCACTCGTACTCACACCGAGGGACAATTTGGGGTGTTCAATCGACCTACCAAGCCTGTTTTTGGGATGTGGGAGGAAACCGGAGTGCCCGGAGAAAACCCACGCCAGCACGGGGAGAACACGGAAACTCCACACAGGGAGGGCCGGGGATGGAACCGAACCCACACCCTCCCAACTGTGAGACGGACGTGCTAACCAATGCGCCGGTGGTGGTTATATTGAATAATTTGTGAGAAGAGCTATCACACGATCAGATGATGTGTACATGTGTAAATGTGAAGTGGTTGATTTAATTTATTGTTTGAATAATAATAAATATAAATAATAAATCATAATAAAAGTTTTAAAAGGTGCCTACACATTCCGCATATGACATGTAGTACTTAAATATGACAGTCAGCGCTGCTGCCAAGCCAACAGAGGCACGCTAATGTTAACTTGTGCATTTACTTTTCTCATTTGTCACTGTGAGCGTCACAAAGACAATGATGAATGCACTCAACCAGCGAGCTAGGAACGAGCAGCGACTGGCTTGGAAGCTGGAACTAAACCATTGTACCTAGAATAGTTCATGGGTGGTATTGCTACAAGCAGTACTTGGTAGAAAGTGGCTCTTGTCAGTCGAGTCAAGTTGTTTCAGAGAGAAAGGGACATGTCTATTTGGTTAATGCCATATTGCCTGATGAAAATCATGGTCTTGAGACAAGGAAGGAATTAGTAATCGTGCCGGAGAGCTCGAAATGCTGCAGGACGACATTCCTGAAACTGACAACTTGTCAGTGCAGATTTTAGCTCAGTTAAAGGCTAAACGCCCTGAAGACAAAAACTTTAGCATTACTTGACAACTCACTACCATATATTCAACTTCGGTTCTGTTAACTGTACATTCAGGAAGTGTTTAGCGTTCACATCAAAAAGTAGTTTTTTTTTAAACGACAATGTGTCCTTCAGTAATTTTATGAAAGTTAGATATTAATATACGAGAAAAAAAGGAGAACTACATTGAGAATAAACTTTAGCTTTTTAGTAATATTACAAAAATAAAGTTGTGAATAATGCCAAATGAAAAAATACATATATTATAAATTGTAACTTTACTGAGTTTTAATATTAAAATATAAAGGATAAAGTTGCAAATGCAATATTATTAAAGAATGAAGTCAGATGACTATCCCGAAAAGTATAAATATTTCATGATGAGCTTTGAAAGAAAAAGGTTTTCTCAAGTACAAATATTATGAGAAAAATTGTGTTTCGGCTCTACTAGCGGCACTTGTCTTTGTCTGTTATTTATCCTTTTTGAAACGTTGCCAGTTGTTTTCTTGCACTCGTATGCGCTGCTGTGACAAGTAAATTTCCCCGCTGTGGGATGAATAAAGTTCTATCATCATCATCATCTTATATAATTAATTAGTTCTCACAGCATTCTCCATTGTTTCCACACAAAAAAATACATTATCATGACATTATGACCTTTTTTTTGTCTTAACAGTTCAAGTTTATTGTATCAGATACCTGTCAATTGAAAGGGTTCTTCTCTCAAATTGTTTCTCCTGAGGAAGATTGACGGCAGCTCCGGCTGTAGAAAAAAAGAAAAGAAAACACATTTGGTATTTTGCAAACTCAACCATATTGTCATTGCAATCGTTAAGAACACCAGTGAGTTAAATGTCATTAGAATCTGAGAGTTGTGCGTCGATTCTACGCCATAGAATGACCAACAAGGAACAGGTGCACAACACAACAGATCACTCAAGTGTCAACTACAAGAAACAATACAAAACAGCATACTGGGGTTTAAAAAATATATACATACTTTAAAACCATAAAATACTGAGATGTATCAACAATGACTGACATGTTTCTATTTCTATAAAAAAAAAAAAAATTCAACGCAAGCAAATTCTGTTAGCTTGAGTACCGAAAGCAGCGTCGTTTGTCTATAAAACTGTGAGAAAAGAGCGTTTATGTCAAATAATAAAACCATTTTCGTTACCTCGTCGCGGTTGTTCTCTCCAAGTATAAAATCCTCGGCTCTTGTTGTCACTCTGAAGTCGCTCGCAGTCGCGCACCTCATCGGTCAATCACGCAGCACGCCTGTCAAACTCGCGAGACTACCTGACAAACGGGATGTCTGGTCAATAACACCGCTGACTAAAATGTGTTCAATAACATTTCAATGTTATTATTTTATTATTTTAATAATTATTGATTTTTAGTAAACGTCTCCAAGACCATTTTCGTGATCCCCCCCCCCGCCCCACGTAAATTAAATATTTTTATTGATGTTCTCATTTGTCCACCAAGACTGTAGGGGGCAATATGGAGCTGAACCATACATAGTGACGTAGAGTTGAAAGGTTACGAATTTGACGTCGCCGCATGTGAGTAGCTGATGTTGCTCTCCAACTACAACAAACCATAACAAGCGGCTCTTGTCGGTGAGTTTCAAGGAGTTTTTGAGGGAATCACAAGTGAATCGGCATCAATTTGGTTATCGAACGCAGACTCGTCAGTAGTTAGCATCAAAGTTTCGTTTTAGGACAGTCGCACTAGCCAGTTGATGAAAACCTAATTGTGAATAACTTAAATCATGCTGCCTCGTTTGTCTTATTGAAGTTAATTTTCCCATACTATAGGATATTCGCCCATTGACAGAGATTTGATTGTTGTTTTGTGAATAATTACGCCGGCGCAAGCTCTCTCCTTTCATTTGCGCTTAGATGCAGTGACGGGCGAAGAAAATAATTGATTAAAATTAATCGACCCTGCCACAGCTTGGTTTTAGCTCCAGGTATTTCTACTCGATCAGCAGTTAAGCTGCACATCCTCGAGCTCGTCTACCTGCTTGAGTAAAAACAGCTATGGGCCAAAGCCAAACTGGCAGGGTTTTTGTGGACCTGAATTTACAACCTCTGGTGCTTAGCATCTTGACTTCCATCAGAAGTTAAATTGAGGCAATCAAAATGGGATTTACACTTCAAAAGCTTGTATAAAGTAATTCATTTTGAAATGTATTTAATTTTATTATTTCACAGTTGGGTTTTCATTCAATAGTGTTAAATGAATGCCCAACAGATGCTGTCAACCCAAAGTGGGCATTATTTTCTTACTTTGAATGAATGTCCAATGCGCAGGTGTCATGTCCTGAGTTGCAATGAGGAACTTGAAGCTACTGAAGAGCCTGAAGAGTTCGGAGCTTCAGGGCCCGGGCTCTCCGCAGTGTTTGGCGGTACGCAGCGACACCGGGACACTACTGATCGCCTCTCAATACTCAATCGCTGAGTTCAACCCTCAAACTGGACAGGTAAAGTGGGGTATATGTACTGTACACGCACATGTGCACACACACTTTGGAAATGTGTGCGCACTGCTCTGAGAGTAGCAACTTGGTGAGATTTCCAGTAAAGTATTGGTTGGAATGGCCACTTCAAAATGAGTACCAGTTACAACTTGTGTGAAGGGGGAAAAAAAAAATCCGATTTTTGGCCATAATTGCCCTGCACTCTCTGATTGGCAATGTTCTTTTTGCTTGTTTGTTTGTTTGTTTGTTTGTTTGTTTTTTTATGCTTGATGCATGTTTCCCCCCCCCCCCCACTTTCTGGTTGTAGGTGGCAAGTGAGGCCTCGCTGACAGCAGATGGCTACCTCCCAGCAGATGGCAGTGGCTGCGTGGTCGGGCTGCAAGACCTGCCAGAGACCGAGTCAGCATGTTTGGCCTTGACTAGCGGGGATGTCGTCGTCTTTGACTTCAACACCAGCCAGGTACGTTGCATTGTACGTGTCCTCTTCAGTGCGCTGTGTTAAACGCACGGGTAACTAGTCTGTTCCTAACAGTTGGAGTGTGTCGGCAGTGTGAACAGCGGGCTGACCTCCATGAGTTGGAGTCCTGATGAAGAACTCGTCATTCTCACGACCGGTCAGCTGTCAAATTAATCTAAATCCAGCATTCCCCCGCTCTATTGTGGATTTTTAAGTAATCATTTTTTTGCAGTTTTTATAGTGTACAATGTTGCCATGCTCGTAACCCAAAACATAAAAATCTCAAATCATCACTCCACAATCAAAAGAATGAAAATGACAGAAATCCCCAAACACACACGCACACCTATAAACCATCCAAGAAATTAACATATTTTACACATAGATTGTAATTAAACATCTGCTCATTTTGATTAATCAATTGTACGGCTTCTTCTTGTGTGCACAAATTGGCCACCTGAGAGCAGTATAACTAATACATACAGAAGGGTTCACTGTTGTATTAGAAATGTGTCAGTGTTTCATATTTGGCGCTTGCAGGTCAGGAAACCATTATCATGATGACCAAAACATTTGAGCCGATTACCGAGTTTGGAATTCACCAGGATGACTTTGGCGAAGGTACGACTTATTTGTGGATTTATGATAAACGTAGTCATACTCTTGAGTAACATGGTGTCCTACTTGACAGGGAAGTTCATCACAGTGGGTTGGGGCAAGAAGGAGACACAGTTTCATGGCTCAGAAGGCAAACAGGCCGCACAGAAGAAGGCTCAGGTTTGTCTATGTGTGGGGGGGTGACAGCCTACAAAATATTTTTACTGTCTTACATTACTCAAGCCAACGGTTCTTTTTGGAAACACTCGGAAAACATCAGCACATATCTGGTGTATGTTCTCACTCGTTTTTGTGGAATCCTATGTGGTCACCTGACATTTTTGCCTCTAAGGACTTAGTCTAGAAATCTATGGTGGCACAGAATCTTAACTTTTGTGGCGCTCTCTGCTGAGATTATTGGAGCAAAGCAGTGAGCCACACACAGTAAGACCAGAACTGTTGAATGCATTTTGAAAGATCCCTAATTATATAATTTTTAAGGGAAATGAATCATCCCGTTTATTAATATGGCTATACCATAACATGTGGAAAAGTGAAACAATATGATGCACTCTACATACTTTATAAAGGACTGTGGTCAATGTGCTTGCAGGAAGTGAAGCCGACAGCAGAGTGGGACGACAGATGCCCTCGAGTGACATGGCGAGGGGATGGACAGCTTTTTGCTGTCAGTGCCGTCTGCCCGAGTACAGGAGCCCGGAAGGTCCGGGTGTGGAACAGGGAAGGCGTCCTGCAGGCCACCAGCGAGGCTGTCAATGGCCTGGAGCAGGCGCTGTCCTGGAAGTAAGAAGTTTTCAATAACAGTTCAACCCTAAATCCAAAAGCTGACAATTAGCATCTATGTAGCTTTGTTACAGCACTTAATGCAATGACTATAGAAACTCAAATTAGTGTTATTTTTTACCTGTTAAAAAACTCATTACAATTTTGTTTGGTTTTGGGGGAAGCTCCAACAGACTGACGGCTTTTCCATTCATTTGATTGGGGAAAGATTATTTCAGATATAAAAGTTTTGAGTATGGTCCAAGAACAAGTTAAACTCTCCTCTCGAGGCACAACTGTAAACAAAATGCCTAGACTTATGCTACAGTCAAAAATGTTCATGGCATGCACGGACGGGCATGTGTAAATGTATGTCACATGATTAATGGCAAAAAAATAAATAAATCTGTGTTTCAGACCTTCCGGCAGCTTGTTGGCGAGCACCCAGCGCCATCCCAACAAGCACTGTGTGGTCTTCATGGAGAAGAACGGCCTGCTGCATGGAGACTTCACCCTGCCCTTCAGAAAAGACCAGGCTAAGGCACATCCATGCTGCTATAGCCCGCTGTCGTATGCTTCTGGGGCTAAAGTTTTCCTTTCAGGTGAAGGAGCTTCTGTGGAACAACGACTCCACGGTTCTGGCTGTCTGGTTGGAGGATTTAACACCGGGCGAGGACGGACGCTTGAACACTTGGGGTGAGTTCGGTCCCCTTGTTTGTGTCGCACTGACCAGGTCAGTGGCCTAGTGGTAGAGTGTCCGCCCTGAGACTGGAAGGTTGTGGGTTCAAACCCCGACCGGGTCATACCAAAGACTATAAAAATGGGACCCGTTGCCTCCCTGCTTGGCACTCAGCATTAAGGGTTGGAATTGGGGGGTTAGATCACCAACTGATTCCCGAGCGCGGCACCGCTGCTGCTCACTGCTCCCCTCTCCCCCAGGGGATGGATTAAAATCACACGGGGATGGGTTAAATGCAGAGGACAAATTTCACCACACCCAGGTGTGTGTGTGACGATCATTGGGACTTTAATCTTATGCCAGCTCAGTGGCCTAGTGGTAGAGTGTCCGCCCTGAGACTGGAAGGTTGTGGGTTCAAACCCCGGCCGGGTCATACCAAAGACTATAAAAATGGGACCCATTGCCTCCCTGCTTGGCACTCAGCATTAAGGGTTGGAATTGGGGGGTTAGATCACCAACTGATTCCCGAGCGCGGCACCGCTGCTGCTCACTGCTCCCCTCTCCCCCAGGGGATGGATTAAAATCACACGGGGATGGGTTAAATGCAGAGGACAAATTTCACCACACCCAGGTGTGTGTGTGACGATCATTTGGGACTTTAACTTTAACTTTATACACTCTGCATACATGAATGTTGTCCCATCTTCTACATGCAGTGCAACTGTGGACAGTGGCAAACTACCACTGGTACCTGAAACAGAGCCTGGATTTCGGCACAGACCCAAGCCAGGCTCCGGTGTGCGTGTGCTGGGACCCTGAACGGGCTCTGCGTCTGCACCTGGCCACCCGCGGCTGGAGCTGCCTGGTTTACGACTGGGGCTGGACGACGGAGAGGAGCCCGGGGACGGATGCCTCGGACTACGCCAACGTGGCTGTGATTGACGGAGGTCAGGACCAATTGGATGAGAGGAATGTTGTTGATTAATATGATAAAAAATCAATAATACCCCCCCCCCGCACACACACACCATCCAGATAAGATCCTGGTGACCACCTTCAGGCAGGGCATTGTTCCTCCACCCATGTGTTCCTTTGACCTCCAGCTCAGCTCACCTGTCAATCAGGTTACCTTCCTCTGCCAGCCTCAGAGGACCAATCAGCTCGCGGCACTTACCGCAAATGGAAACATAACCATCTACAACCAAGGTGGGTCTCCACAGTTAGTACGCCACTATTTTACCTAAATGATTAGTTCCAGCATATTCTGTATTAAAGGTAGAAGCCAAGTCAGTAATCTTTACATTTATCTTGTTCTTTGCTCCCCCCGCTCGTCCAAAGGCGGCATTCTGCTTAATATTGCGTGCTTCAAATCTGAAGCAGCAAAATCCACTTGTTTTCATCCACAAAAAAAGTGAGATACGTGCTTTAATGACAGGGAGTTTGGCACCAAGTTGAATTTGCCACTACTCTCTGTACATCAAGTTTATCATTAGCAACTTTTCATTAAGCAGATTCTGGAGGCGAACCTAACAAAGCTGCAAATGAATTTAAGACTGTGATTCGTCCCTTGGTCTTCAAGGAAACCTTCAGGTAACAAAACTACAGTCACAAACATGTAAAAGCAGTCATCCATCTTAAAATGTTGATCTGTTGCTTTTGCAGCATCGCCATGCATCAGGAGGCCCCGCTATGTCTGCGACATCTGCTGTGGCTTCAGGACAATCTCTTTGTGGCTGTGAGCACAGGTCTGGTGCCCACCTCCTCCGCCCTGATACTGCTGTGTCCCAGCCAGGACGTCGACACGCTCTCCGTCAGGTGCCGAATGAGACGAACCCTGGTCTGACATTGACGACAGACTGAATTATTCTTCATTTTTTGTTTTTCCCCTGTTCTTTTTGTTGTTGTTTTTTTATCCACTGTAGATGTCGGCTAGAAGTGGACGGCGTCGTGATCAGCATGGTCCAATGTTGTAGCACGCGCTCGGTTGCCCTACAGCTGGAGGATGGGCGCATTAGGAAGTTGCTCTGGGGTCAGTCGAATCGGCAATACTCAGGCACAATAGGTCATACATGTGCAATGTATACAATTACTCTGTTATCACTCGTTGCCAGTTATTCATCCTAACTGCCTTACACAATAGAAATACACAGAAACACTACAAAAGAAATCTACAGTTCCAAGTTCATGAGACACATGAGCAAACGTACTGTACATGTCATGCGATTTATGCTCCTCTCAACACTTATTCCTGGAATCCGCCATTTTGCACAGTATAGGAACAAACAGAATGGCTAGTAATAATATACAGCATCGTTTCAAAGTAGTATTTTTGTGCAGATTGTGCCGATCCTTCGGTGGAGGAGTGGCAGGAGTCCAGTGGGTGCAGCGTTAACTTCCCCGTGCCCTGCACTCAAATGGCTCTCTGCAGTGTGGATGGCCAGGTAAAACCAAATTGAAGAGTTCAGACTTAAACTGATTCAGTGGTACATTCACTTACAAGTGCCCTGCGTGTCTATGTATGCCCTTTATGTCATCGCTTCAACTTCTAGATTTGAAGAGTCTCTATCATCATTTCTCACTTTTGTAATAGTCTGTAGATTTAACATGACCAACACTCACAAGCGTGCCACTGCAGGTGATGAGTTGTACTTTAAAGCCAACACTAACTTTGCCAGGAGTGTGTGCTGGGCCTGACGGACAGATCTCACCTGTACGCTGCTGATGTGGAGGTAAGTGGCCATTTTGGCACAGTGGCTGATACTGGCATCCCTGCTGAACTTGTCCACTTCCTTCCCCTTAGCTCGCCTCCAACGTGTCATCCTTTGCCGTGTGTGACGACTTCCTGGTGGTCACCACGCACTCGCACACGTGCCGCTGCCTCAGACTGAGCACACTCGGCCTTAAAGGTACATGGCTATCATTTTGTCCCTCTCGAGACACAATAGAAATAATTACCACAGCGAGCAATAGACCGTAATAAAAAAAAAAAAAGAAAATCGTCTCGTAAATAATTATTTAGAAGTGATTTGATGTCAATTGATTGTCAAATTAAACAGTCACTATTTTGATAACTGATTATAGGGTGCTAGTTCAATTTAAAATTATCCAAATTTTGAGCAGTGATAGTACTGTCAACATTTGTGCCAGTATGTGAGTGTATATGCACAAAGGTTATTTGTGGTTACCTCACCACCAAAGAAGGGATGCTGAACTTTGCCTTTTTTTTTCATCCTTGTAACTGCAAATATTCTCAGATTTCTGTAGTCCTGTTTGAAAGCAGACTTCTAATTGTGCTTGAATTAAAATGAAACATTTCAAAACAGTTATCAAGTTTTTTTCCTTACATGTTATAGACCAAACTAGTAACTGACTCTTAATTTGTTTATGCATATTTTTGCACCGTCAATTTGAAATATTGTTTTTGAATATAGGAATAGAAATTGAGACTTTTTAAATTTATTGATTTTTTTATTTTTATTTTTATTTTTTATTAATCCATTATAAAAATAATTGTTAATTACAACCGTAATCTTAATTTATATTCATGATAACCGTCACATTGCACAATTTTTCCGAACACAACGAATAGGCAACGATTCAAAGAAAACAACCAGCGACTTCAATTCCTGCGAAGAAACATACAATATGAGCAGAATCACATGCACATTTTTTGTTGTGTGACAAGAAATACACTTTGAAAACTCCCACAGCGCTGCAAGCAGCCTTGGCCCAGGACGGCGGGCAGAACGACGAGACCTTGCGGCGAGTGGAGCGGGGGTCCCGTGTGGTCACAGTGGTGCCACAAGACACACGGGTGGTCTTGCAAGTGAGCCCCAAACACTCTCTGCCTCTCAAGACCACTCGCAGGGAGATGTTTACTGAGTTTGTGTGTGCAGATGCCGCGTGGGAATTTGGAGACTGTCCACCATCGGGCTCTGGTGCTGGCGCAGCTCAGGCAGTGGCTGGACGAGTGAGTAGACGAGTGTAGACCTCCGCCACGGCCCAACAGTCCTGTATGTGTGATGTACAGTGGTCATGCAGTCACTGCTATGTTTTTTCCCCAGTTTGAAGTTCAGGGAAGCTTTCGAGTGTATGAGGAAGCTGCGCATCAACCTCAACCTCATTTATGACCACAATCCAAAGGTACATGCAAAGTTTTGTTATCATGGATTATTACTCTGAAGTATTATTTGGATAAGTTTAGAGATCATGTCAAACCAAAGGTTAAGTCATTGTGAGAAAGAAGGATTTTGTATAATAAAAATCTACAATAGAAAGATTTAAAAAGAGTGGGGGTGTCCTCTGACCAATCTGCTCACTACTTTAGGTGTTCTTGGAGAACACGCACACATTCCTGAAGCAGTTGGACTCCATCAGCAACATCAACCTGTTCCTCACAGAGCTCAGGTCAGCCCATCGTTGTCATGTGAGGACTGGCCACTATGAGTTCTTTTTCAGCTTTTAACATTGCCCCATCCCTATCGCCATCAGGGAGGAGGACACCACCATTAGCATGTATCCTCGCCCCGGGGGATGCCCGCAGCTACAGCGGCCGCTGCACGCCCCCGGATCTAAGAAGGTGGATGTCATTTGTGATGCTCTACGCAGAACCATGGAGGACACACATCCCAACAAGTCAGTGAAAACTTTCAATAGGAATTAATAGAAAAACATTATATAGTTGGAATTTTTTTATCATGATTATTCAATAAGATTTTAAAATCATGTTTGTACTTCTTAAGTCATCTATCTTGTACCCACACACACATACACGTTATCATTTTAATCTATATTCATTATTTTTCCCCCCACATTTTATTATTTTAATCTTTATTCATTTAAAAAAAATATAATTTATTTTTTAGTAAAAAACCAATTCCCGCCACTTTAGGTTTTGTCTGTCTGTACTAACGACACATGTGAAGAAGTCAACTCCTGAGCTGGAGATTGCCCTGCAGAAAGTCCATGAGCTTCGAGGTGAGCAAGATGCTTTGGGACGCTCTGTCATGCACTGCTTTGGCACAATAAACCCTTAACACAGCAGTTTGCTTTACAAGCCAAATATTAGAAACAGCTCTGAGTGCAACCGCTGCCGTCGCTTTTGCAGTGAACCCTCCTGAAGGAGACGGTGGCGTGAACGCTGAGGAGGCACTGAAGTATCTCCTCTTCCTCGTCAATGTCAACGACTTGTACGAACACTCGCTGGGGACGTACGACTTTGACCTGGTGCTCATGGTGGCCGAGAAATCACAGAAGGTACTAAAAAAAAAAAAGTCTGAATGTGAGAGTGGCTGTTTTTCTATATGTACCACGCCTCTCAACAAATGATGATAAGCAATAGCCAATTATTGATGAGGTGAGTTGAGGTCAAACCCCAATGCTGCGTGTGCACAGGATCCCAAAGAGTACCTCCCCTTCCTGAACATGCTGAAGAGCATGGAGGTCAACTACCAGCGCTACACCATTGACAAACACCTGAGACGTTATGGCAAGGCGCTGATGCACCTCAGGAAGTCTGGTAGGCCTCCATTTTGTCTTTCACAGGAAGCCACTTTTGCACATAGGTGGGTAGTAACATGTAGACTCGGTTCAGCTGATATTTTACTCTTTATGGACATTTTGTGATCGTCTTTAATGTTTTAATTCATTGACGGTTGATCAGATCGGTGAATGAAGACACAAATAGCCGCAATTTTTCCACATCTTACTCTGACGAGCTGCCACAAAGAAGGAAACTTTGGAGCAATGCGGCCAAAAAAGGACCAGGCAATACTTTGGAATTACTCCTCAACCAGATGAAAACTCTGGAAGAAAATCAGCAGAAAACTATGGACACTGAATGGAATGGAGACTTGATTGATTGGATTAGAAACCAAGATGGAGGAAATTGCATTTCTCAAAACTGAGAATGTCAAGAAAAGATGAAAATAGCAAAAGTCCTTCCCATTTAGTATAAACAAGGGAGTAAGAATGAACTAAATAACTTGTCCTATTTCGATTCTCCCACGGTGCAATAAAATCATAGAGAAACCGTTTTGTCAAAGGTTGGAGAAATACATTGAAGATAACAATAATGACAATCAATATGGCTTTTGGAAAAAGAAATCAACTACTCAAGCTCTCACAGATTTCACCGCCTTGGACAAGGGGCTGCATAGTATTGGAATATTTTTGGACCTAAGAAAAGCTTTCGACACCATTGGTCATAACATACTATTTGAAAAACTAAATACCGTAATTTTCGGACTATAAGTCGCGTTTTTTTTCATAGTTTGGGTGGGGGGGCGACTTATACTCAGGAGCGACTTATATATGTTTTTTTTCACAAATCTTTACTTGATCATTAACACATCACTTACTTACAAGTATAGTTGACCACTTCACATGTTATTTTTAGTATAGTTGACCACTTCACATGCTTTGATATCTTTATCTTGAACATATTCAAAACATGAAAAATAGAGAGAAAAAATCAAATAAAGTAATTAACACTTTAAAGCGCCATATACTCTGGACATGTCCTCTGTCACCAGGATGACATAAAGGACGAGAAATTTGATCGATGGATTTAATGATTTGGAGTGACACAAATGGTTTGATAATATTGTTGTTTATGTGATAGTTATTTAAAATATAGTTTATATATCGTTGTATGGGCCTGTGGAATAATTTGAACTGCGGCGCGGCACACGGCATTGTTGACAAAGGACGATCGATGGATTTAATGAATTGGAGTGACACAGATGGTTTTATAAACGTGTTATTTATGTAATAGTTTTTTTTAAATAACTGAATGTTACGTCAGGCCCGTTCTCAGCTCCTCGTTTGTGTTTGTCACGTTAGCATACCGTATCGTTTAGCCTGTTGTTGCTCGTTCATGTCTGTTCTTGGTGTTGGATTTTGTCGAATAAATTGCCCCCCAAAATGCGACTTATACTCCGGAGCGACTTATACATGTTTTTTTTCACATTTTTGGGCATTTTATGGCTGGTGCGACTTATACTCCGGTGCGACTTATAGTCCGAAAATTACGGTAGATATGGAATACTGGGCAAACCAATACAATGGATAAAAAGCTTTAAAAAAAAAGTGAAATGTTTACTCATACAAAATGCGCATTCTTTATTAAACCCGAGGTAATATGCTGTGAATTGTCTTGTATTATATCTATAATCAACGCTGTTGTTAAACACTGAAATGTAGAAACAATATGTCGAACATATATAATGAGTGGGAGTTGCAGTCTTGAGGGCACACTGGGAGCAGATCTACTAGCGACATGAACAGGCAATTCTGCTGCATTCAAATCACATTGTACAAGTCAAATTCAGTTTCCCTTTGCTTCTTCCTTTTCATGGTTATGGTGGTATACAGGTAGTACTGTAGTCATGTAGATTGTGTGTCTGGCAGTGAAACCTTGGCTGGAATCGTGACAGGACCAGATAAGCAGAATTGCTTCAACCCATTTCCCAGAAGGTGAAATGAGAGCGTAAAAATTGGATTGTTTATGTACTTGGCGAAATAAACAAATCAAAAACTCAAAATCGACACAATGCTCTTCAAATGTCAGAGACATTGACAACTCAAACAGCAAGGAGGAGTTCCGACTCATACGTTCACAATTTAGGTTCTTCATTCAAATACTATCTTTGAAAAAGTTCCACCTTGCATTTTCAGTTTTGAAAGCAGCTCCCACCTCTCAACATGCACAACTAAATCAAATGAAACTCAAAGTCTTAATGTCTTTTGTTTTAGGAGATGAGCATTTCCCAGAAGTTTTACAGCTGGTGAAGGAGCAGAAGCTTTACAGCCAAGCTCTGCGTCTTTACTCAGCTGACAGCGCTCACTACAAGGTACTTCACATTCAGCACCTTCCTGCTCAGCTTCCTATCATAATCGCATGCGGCTTCTCCCAAGGCACTGAGCCGTGCCTACGCCAAGCACCTTCTAGATCAGCAGCAAGCTGAGCAGGCTGGCCTGATGCTATGGCGATGCGGTGAGCTCGACGGAGCCTTGCAGGCCTTCACCACCGGCGCCAGCTGGAGAAACGCCATCTGCGTGGCACAGCAGATTCCGCTGCCCAGCGACCGACTTGCCCTGCTAGCCCGAGACCTCGCAGGTAACCACGGCGGTACCTTCAATCGAGGAAGCCTTAATAAGCGCGGTGTCTCAGTGTCTTACATTCTTTTTGGTGCCATTTTCTAAATATTCGTGTGCATGCGAGCAAACACCCAAGAATCCCTAACACTGTACATTGTGGCTTTATGAAGTCAAGTCCATTAAAAATTGCTGACATGAACTTGCAACTTTGAAACATCCAGTATGGCTGCCATGTTGCAGCCATGGCTATTTGGCTCAAATTGAAGTCTGTGTGTGCAAGTTAATGCAAAACAATGACACTTTTTAAATTTGCTTTCTCTCAGGTAGGCTGAGCGGACAGCGACGCTTCACGGAAGCAGCCGTGCTGCTGGACCAGTATGCCAAAGTAGGTTGTTAATACAAAACCAACAGTTTGTAAACAATGACTATCATTGTTGATTGTGGTTTTGTCCTCATACAGGACTGTGAGGAAGCCATTTCGATGCTGATCTCCGGTGCGGCCTGGGAAGAGGCACTACGGCTGGTTGGTGCAAAAAATTCATGCGTACAAATCCACGTTGTGATCCAATAATAGCACTGACAAAATTTTAAATTTCTTACACAGGGCATACAAAAATATTAGAAAGGCCTTTTAAGCACTGCCTCACTCCTTGGGCCATGTGTGTAGGCATGGCCCCATATTTAGATTCTGACTCTATAATCATGAGCAAAAATATTACAGCATCTACATATTTATATTTTTAGCTCGTAAATGTCATTCTTGGAAATATTTGGGTAAATTTGGACCGTATGTTGCTTTTGCCCTCTGAGAATGATAACATTATGTTATGCAATCAAACAACGTTGCCTTAAAAATTACCTGCTTACTTAATTCAAGCATTGAATGGAAAACAGCATTGACCTGCTAATGGTTAGCATTGCTAGTTGCGTTTTTAGAATCAAAAGCTATTTGAGCACAAATACATTACGGCATGCACAAATAATACTTGTTTTTATTTGTCTGTAGGACTATTCACTGCCTCCAGGTGGCCAAAGAGTGCAAACAAAAAGAATTAATTAGATTACAGCATTAAATCACGATTCACAAACTTTTCGAAATTCTTTTGGTTCTTAATCTTTTTATATGGAGTACAATCTTTCGAAGTGCCAACTTGTTTTTGTTATATTTAGTGGCAGGATGGAAATGATGAATGACATTCCTATTCATATAAGTGGATAAAGATGGTTTGAGGTGCGAGTGTTTTGAGTTATGGGTGTGGTCACGGAAAAAAAGCACCTCACATTTGTTTTGTCAACTTGTAAACGTCAATATTAGCCTCGGATGTCATCTGTACTTTGGGAGTCAACTGAATATTGAGCTGAATAAGCGCTGCTTCCAACAACTGCTTCACGCTTGTGTTGCAAGTACAAAATGTGCAGTACATATGTTGATCGTACTTCAGTTTACTTTCATTGTCATTTAAATTGAGTGTTTCTTTTTATGCTTGAGATTCACATGCACAACAGAGCTGACATCACAGAGACAGACCTGAAACCCGCCCTGGATGAAGGTAGCTTTTAGGAGCCAATTTTTTCTCTTAAGTGGAACCTTCCATCTTTTAATTTTGTTTCCCCCCATGGCAGCGGCATCAGCACAGATTTTCCTGGTGGAGACGCAGCTGGCCGCCTTCTCGCACCACCGCGCACGTCTGACGCTGGTGCGGCAGCAGAAAGAGGACAAAGCCCGAATGAGCATGCTGGGTGAGGACAGGCAACTGTGACGTGATAGGTTGCCATGGTAACATCATCGAAACAAAACAACATCTTGTCTCTTCGCAGATGAGGACGGTCCCGACTGTGCGGACGCAGAACTTTACTCCGAGGCCAGCAGCGTCACGAACGCGTCCAAGTACTCCCACAGCAACTCGCGCGTCTCCTCGTAAGACACACGCACACACATTATTATTGTCATTATTACTAAAACATGATGTGCAAATTAAAAAAAAAATACATTCGGAATCAATTATCTTTTTAAAAAAGTAGACATTTGCTGGCCAGTGTAATAATTATAATAATCATAACAAAAGCTTTTTGTTTTTTTTTATTGATGAAAGGAAAAATAGCAGGGGGAAGAGGATACTTTAGATAAATATGTAATAGACAAAATCTTTTTGAGTTTTAGCTTTGAACACAGGTGAGTTGAAAGCGTTGAGTGACAAATCTGTCACAACAATATCAAAATCAAATTTGCACGTATTACGATGAAGCAGTTGGGTGGATGGGTACTTGCAAGCCTTTGGCGTTGAAAGGCTACTGCATGCGATGACAAACCGCACTGATGTCAAACTAAGACCATATCACAGACTCAGTTTGAACAATGTTATGGTTAAAAGTATGGGCAAAGGTACATGCGATCTGATGACACGGGATCTTTAAATCAAATATGAACTTCTGACTTTTTAAATTGTCCACCAGATGGCACAAGTTCTCACCACTGAAACATGTAGATTAAGGGTGTACAACTTCATGATAGAGGTGGCCGCATTATTTGATTTTTTTGTCATTGTTACTCTTGGGCCACATCGGATAGCATACAAGCTCTATGAAAATGTAATTTAAAAAAATATGTACATGTCAGTTTTTGTTTTTTTGATCAACCCAGTATACATAGAGCAAAATGTTTTTAATGCTTGTGTGTTTTTAAAATCTGCACCTCGACTCCAAAATTCACTGAGTGTATAAGCTGCTTTCTAGTTCATCTGAAAGACTATCTTCTTGACCTCATTTGCTTTTGTGGAACTGTTGTTTCTGGGTGTAAATATGTACCCAAGTGACGTTAAATGTTCAAGAGATATGATGTGATGCAGGAGGTCTTCAAAAAACCGCCGCAAGGCTGAGAGGAAGAAGCTGAGTCTGAAGGAAGGAAATCCCCAGGAGGAAAAAGCGCTCTTGTACACCCTGGGAGAGATGGTTGCCAGCGTGGACAAAATGAGAGGTGAATGTGTACACTTGAGCTTTTTGAAAGCACGTTACACATTGTGGGGATTCATGTTTCTGTGGTTTGATTTTGTTCTGTAGAGGAGATTCAGGCGCTGCTCAAGGCTCTCGTGCTCTTCCGCTTCGACAGGCAAGCCGATGAACTCCAACTCGTTTTTCAGCAAGCTCTGCACGCCATGGAGGAGGCCGTCCCGGAAGTATGGCCTCAGGACATACAGAGCAGCCACACACCGGTAATCAATTTTCAATTCATAATCTATTCCACATACAAAGTATTGTTTTTTATTTTTTATATTTCCCGGCTGAAGACAAACGTTTAAAGTGGAAACAAATCTGAATGTAGCCCACTTGTCTGCTTGTTGTGTCCAGCTGACGGGACCCAACTCAACAGCAAACAGTATCATGGCTTCCTTCCAGCAGCAGCAGACGCAGACGCAGCCAACGTCAAAAGGTCTGGGTCAGGATGTGCTCATCTTTTTGTCATATTCACACATTCATTCATTCACCCAGTCAATGCATTTGTGCTTTCCTTGCTGTGATGTCTATTCAACTCCCGCCTCCCTGCACTGCCATTGGCTGGCGATCCAAATGCCCGTTGTCAGTCGTTGGGTTTAGATGCAAGCTTTTTTGTCATTTGTCAGTTAAATGTGCCACTACATGAATCAGATAGGGTGACCACCTCCAGACTGACAAAATGTGGGAAATGATTAAGTGACAATCTGGGACAGACATAACTTTCGACAGGATAGGCCTATACAAGACAAAAGACTCATTTTGAAACATCTTGCCTTTATTGAGGCTATCAAATATGTCAAAAGTGCAAAAGACCAGGAATTATACAACAAAATATACTTTCAGTGAATCAAATTAAAAGAAACAGAAAAAAAATAAATAAAAACAACTGATGCTTTGCATGTTTCCTGTCACCAGATATTGAGATCTCGACTCCGCCTACGATGAGAAGTGGAGTCAAGTGGAATTTGGACTTTTGAACGAAACTTATTTTTGTTTGAATGTATTAGATATTAAAGAGAATACACATTATGTAAAAAATAAATAAAGCACTTCTTCATCCAGACACCACCTTGTGTGTGTAAACGTTAATAAAATGGTCATCGTCCGATGGTTTTCGGTGCCGGCTGGCCTAAACTGCGTTTCCCTGACAACCCTCCCCCATGTATTGGACACGCCCCACATAAGGAAGTGCGAGGATGGGAGGTTTATTTATTTCTCAGTTCAACCTTTTATTCAAACACATTAGGTATAATAACACTATCAACTACAAACTGACATCAACAAAGTAAGACATACCGAATACCAAAATAACACAAAACAAACAAACCAAAGCACACACAAAAAAATAAAAACACATTTCAGGGCAACTATCTTCTATACAAAAAATATACAGTCAGAGCAAATATCTTACAGAGACCGCCTTTCAATAAATAAGGTTCGTTTTACAGCATTCTTGGTGTTAATAAGCTTCAACGAATTGTTGTAGGATTTCAGATCATTCTTCCAATGCAGAATGTTTGGTTTTGTTTGAAAGTGTATGTATTGTTTGGCCAACAAAATAATATTTACCATTATGAAAAAAGCCATATTTAACATCAGAGATAGTAAGAGAAATAAAGAGCAACTTTATTGAACAAGCTAACCTTTGTACAAACTCACAGCAAAAGAAAAGATGGTCTAAATCTTCAATTTCACCTTCTCTACATTCATCTTACATTTACAGTTACATTTATCATCACAGAAATAAATCCCATTGACATGTAGCAGCCTTAAACATGGAGAGTTATCTTTGAATACATTTTATCTTGTTTAACCATGTTAATCAGGGATAGTGTGAATGTTTTCACCATTTATTTGTACTTGTTTGAGTACAAGAAATCTTAAATCTATCACAAAAATCAGCATGATGCAAGATTCCTCCCTCCTCATCCATGAAGTTAGATACAGTCCATATTCACGAGGACAGGAGGTAGCTGCTGGCTAGATCTTCCATTTGATTAAGACTCAACGGGTCGATTGCCTCAACAAGCTGCTGCACAATTGAATTTTTGGAACAGGACTTTTGAAGGAATTCCTCGCCTATCTGTACTTGTCAGTAATTGTGGCTCATCTAGAGCAAAATCTCTCACGCTGAGGGAATGTGGTGTGAATTAAATTCAGGCCCCCACCTAACTAGTTTGCTGATTGGACAGATGACTTGTTACCCTTGAGCAACTCTTTCTGTGATGTAATTCTGAATGTTCCAGATCTGACCAGTGCAATGTTGTACAATAAGCTGATAGTAGCTGTTTTCACCCTGGGCGATCTCCAGACACCGCTTCGTCTTTCTGTTACGGATCGATGATCCCTGGAAGGAAGTCAATAGTTTTGACTTTTCCCATTTTGCTCAGAACTGCGAGATATGCCTACATTATCGCTGCCACCCACCTGCTTAAAGTCCCAAAACATGTTGAAATTCTTCTGCGCAGCTATGTTGCACTCATAGAGGGCCGGGTAGATGCCACTGCCAGGGTCCACCAGGCAGCGGTTGTTGTTATACTTGTGGGATTTGATGCCACCCACGTAGAGGTGTCCATTGGTCCGGTAGAAGCAATGCTGTGGCAAAGAGAAGGGTCGTTGTGAATTTATGAATTTGGAAGCTTTCCGCAGTAAAAATAATCATTTCATTTGGAGGGGGTCAAAAAACAAACACATTTAATCAACAAAAATTGAGAACAACAACAAATGAAGAAACACTTATTGCTGCGGGAAAAACTGATTGGCTGTGCCTCTCATTCAAAATATGGGTCAGATCTCCTGAGAATGGGACAATGGCAGCACACCTGAGGCTCCCTATAGAAGTTGGTGTGACTCTTTCTGACAGACTTTAACAATGTGGAAACACCAGTTGTTGCAGCTTATTAAAAGCAAATATTTCAGTCTTGGTTCCTACACATCTAGATGCAACTGACAGCGTGTCTAATTACAACTGTCACTTCAGACGTGATGAATTCCAAAAGCTCTGAGGCGTATCAATGCAGACAGAGTAATAACGTTGGTTGCGTTTTGTTAAGATGGGGGGCACAATTTGCTTCAAGCAGACGTATCTGTGTTTGCAGCCACTTCGCTAACGCTAACCACATGATCACTGCTCAATGTCATTCAAAGTTGATGTGAACGTCACTATTCTGTCAACTTCAAACAGCCAGGGCAACTATTAGAATAACCGGCTTCAGTTCGGAATCACTTTTGCTTTTCAATGTGTTTTGATCTGGCACAAAATGTAAATGTTGTCTTTCAAACTGCGCTGCAAAACCACCCATTTCAACCTTTGGTAGTGAGGCAAAACTCCATGGCAAAAGTTGTCCTACTAGGATAAAGAGTGTACGAGTATATGGACCTTAAGATGGAAATCAAGGGTATCAAATAAATGCTCAGAGGGCTTTCCATCTCGGTTGGGCTCGTACCTGCGGGGAAAAATAGTGGCAAGAGTAGAGGATGGGTGTGCTGCCCGGAACCGGACCCTGGTCGATGCACAGATCCGGCTTTAGCTGGTTTATTAACTGCAAAACAGAGCGGAGTAAACAGTGTTGGCTTGATGCTGTTATTGCAAGTAAGGGGTAGGCCACCAAATAATATGTGATTCACTTTTAGTCCATTTAATCATGTCCATTTCAATAATTTTGCTCACTTGAAGAGTGGATGGCTTCAAACAAAAGGCGCTCTTCCTGTAGTTGTACCGTATTTTCTAGACTATAAGGTGCACCGGACTATAAGGCGCACCTTCAATGAAGGGCCCATTTTAAAACTTTGTCCTTATATAAGGCGCACCGGACTATAAGGCGCACCATTAATGCATCATGTCAGATTTTTAATCCAAATCAAATCATTCTCCATTTTATCTTTTTTATTTCAACTTCAGACGCAACAAATTACTTTATAATCACAAAATAAAGATCCATAGTCTTTTTGATTCATGATTCATAGTCTTCAGCGGGCCACT
The DNA here is from genome assembly GCF_901709675.1 of Syngnathus acus. NCBI lineage: Eukaryota > Metazoa > Chordata > Actinopteri > Syngnathiformes > Syngnathidae > Syngnathus > Syngnathus acus. Next base: position 19,706,982 of record NC_051095.1, on the reverse strand, counting down.
TATGGTTGATTTCATGACACAATGCTTCGGTGCCAGTTTAAATTTAGGAATTTGGTCCATATATAAGGCGCACCGGACTATAAGGCGCACTGTTGGCTTTTGAGAAAATTTGAGGTTTTTAGGTGCACCTTATAGTCCGGAAAATACGGTACTTGTATTGATATTTTGATCAGAAACCCAAATGTCTTCAGTATGCAACAAAAACCAAGGAATTAACCTTGCCATTTAAATATTTTTGGAGGGGACTAATAATTACAACTTGTGTACAAAAAGACACAATAGCATTATTCAGGACACATATTACAGTACACAAATGTGCAAAGCGTGCATTATTACTGATCAGAATGAATTACATTATGCAAAAGATGCAGCATGGCAGAGTTACATGCTAGTGAGACTAATCACCGTTCTTATTCGCCACAAGCTTAATAAAAATTGGATTGAAGACTGGAGGGAAAGATCCCAATTGGTCCATTTCAAGCACTAAACGTTGAGGCAGAGTAGGAGAGTCCACTAATTGGCCGATTGCTTGTGCTCACCGCTCCATAGGCGACCAGGTCTTTGAGAGGGTCCAGCATGGGGTAAATGTTATCCAGGTACCACTTGAAGGGCTTGCACTTGAGCCGCTCCCTCAGCGCCTTGCGTTCAGATACGTCGCCGATGTCCACGCCGTGATCCTGAGGGGAAAAGGTGCATAAGATGCCCACCGTGCTGGCTTTTTCTGGATTTCACATTTCAGTGTTTGGACAACTGGGAATTCTTTGACAAAATGTTACTGTAATTTTCATGTAAAATTTGCCGGATTAAGAATTCTTTTGTGATCTGTACTGACCACTAACCCGAAAAGGAAGGTTCCAGGCGATGTTGACGTTGTACTTGTACTCATCCAGCCACACCTCAGCCACCCGTAGGGCGTTTCGCTTCATGGTGATACTGAGGTCATTCAGGTAGGGCTTCTTGGCGCGCTCGATGTGGGCGATCTTGGAGCAGGGGATGACCTCCACGCTGCCGCCGCACAGCCACACCTGCAGGCTCAAACACAGAGCCGAGCCGCCGGAACACGCTGACCAAACGTTCCGCTTTTGTTGAGAACTTGAACTGCACCGGAGTCTTACCCGAATGCCCAGCTCCACGTTCTCACCGCCGTATATTTTCATTCCTCCATCCAGGCTGCCGATCTCGCCAAAGAACTTGCGATCTGCAACAAGTATCCCCATGATGGCTGGGCTCCTTTTGTGTCGGAGAACAGGGGCAAAGTCCATCAATACAACTTACACTTTTAAGAAATGGTAGTCGCAATTTAAAATGAGAACTATAGGGAATATTCCAATTATATCCACTATAATTAATGTTGTGTGATACATTTTATTTGAATTCTATTTGGAATTAGTCCGCCTTGGCGGATTTGCAGATTTTTTTCTATTTCAATATTATTTGCACTTATAGTTATTTATTTTGCGTAGAGCAGTTTTTGAAGACTTTGGAGGGTTCAAACGTTATACATAGGCTATTTATTTGTTTATTTATTTATTTAATTCTCCAGTGCATTTCAATGGGCGTCAATTATACGTAAAGTTAACTATTCACGGGCTGGCTAAGACATTTTGCCACTGTATTAAAAAAAAACTTTTAAAACTTCTAAATTGTAATGGACTTTAGAAATATTCAAAACCGAAACTGAGGAGAGCGGGTGCAAAACGTGTGACTCACTTGGCAGGCAGCGACTCGTCCTTGAGCTCGTACCACTCGGGCCTGAAGTACTCGTACATGCACCACAGGGCCCAGTCAAAGGCGTCGGCGGCCGGTCCATAGTGGGTCACGGTCAAGTCGTCGTAATTGACCCGATCGAAGACAGGCGTCAGGATGACCGTGCGGTCCTCCTTGATGCGAGCCAGCAGCGGCTCTGCCCTGAATGCACAAACGACTGTCAATGGTGGGAGGTAAAAAAGGCGTCAATGCAAAAGCTACATATTTATTTATTCTTTTCTTTGTGCTTATATTTCTTACATGTACTATACACAGTATAGACGAAACCAGACTTGGAGAGACTTATTCATGCATTCTCAAATTTGAAGCTTATATGAACGGCTTTGGGAGAGATACACTTTTCCTAATGAGCTGTATTGTTACATAGAGATTGATGACTCTTTGGCCAAGTTTTAAGAATGTCATTTCTGTTTCAAGAAACGAGCCAAACCAACGGGGAAAACTGTAGCATTGTTGCTACTTGCAAATGTGTATGATCAAAAGATATCACACTGTTGGTTGGGCAAGCAATTTCCTAAATGTAGTGTGTTTTATATGACTAGGTATTGTGCTTGCATTTGAAAGCAATGTTTCTACTGCTGTCTGTGTAGAGTAATAAGTTAGTTATTACTTTAAGGTTCCTTTTTCATTAATCAGTGATTAATTGAGTCATAGACGGTCTGATGGATGGGGAATGTGTATAATGAAAAAATGATTCAATGTTTGTGTTCAAATATTATTTGATGACCCTAGGGGAAAAAAAGATGGTGGCAACCCTTGATGGGAAAGGCTAAAAGAATTGAATCAGTACTTTTACCACAGTTTTCGTTACCCAAGTATTTGTCTTTCTACTTAGTGCCATTATGTTTGCTACCCCAGTGGCAGAGGTAGAGGGTGCCCTCGGGGGCACTGCACTCCTCTGAAATATGCTTGTACACCCCCAGATGCCAGGCCAGATAAGTGACTTTTGGGTATTCCAGATTTTTCTTCGGGAGTCTATTTCCACATTTTGTCCTGTAGAACTTGATTTTTAGCAGCATTTTTCTGTAGAAGTCTTTATGTTTTTAGAATTTCTTTTGTTTTTTTTGAGGATGTCCTGAGATATCCGTGGCCACCTTATGACCCCACCCCAAGAAAAAAACCCTAGCTCGGCCAGTCTCACCTCTGACCTCCGCAAACATGGAAATGGCAAGAGGTCATTTAAGACACCAACCATTGCACGTGGACTTCAATATGGGCGTCCAGGATGGCCACCACATCACCAGTGGCTACCTTCCATCCAGACAGTCTGGCCTGGGTGAGGCCAAGCTGCTCCTTGTGCACGACCCGCTTCAGCAGTCCTGGACGCTCCTCGTGGATGACCCCAATGTAGTCTTCCAGCTTCTCCATCAGGTCCTCTGTGGACAAACGGTCAAGGTGAACAACTTATTTTCATTTCCTTGTTTGCCACCTACTCAAATAGTGACAATATTTCCATTCACACAACCTGTATATAGAAAGGTTCTTTTTTCTGGCATCCGTTAAATAAATAGTTCAACTGAGAATACGCCATTTTCTGGTAGTTACTATTAGTATTGCAATCTTAAAGATACTAAAAGAAATGGGGTGAAGGATTCCCTACCGAACTTAACTAGTGCTGGTTCAGACCATGTTCCTGAGTGGAATTTAATTGTTATTGTCATAAAGTGAAGCTGTATAATGGTTTTCCCCTTAAAAGCACAATATATTGTATAGTATATCAACATGCTTATATAGACACTTGAAAGACGTTCCAGAGAATGCTAAATATTGTGTTTTGTTCTTAAGCAACTACCTCCACATATCAGAAAAGAAAAATTGTTGTGTAATTACACATTACTGCGCACATTTGCAAAGGCATTTATGAAGCACTAAAATAATGATATAAATGACTTACTCAACGATTTTGTTTATAACCTTACTGACCGTAATTTCTGGAACACAAGCCGCACCAGCTAAAATTAGGGAAAAATCCTGTTTTGTTCATAGATAAGCCGCATCGGACTCCGTAGGGTTGAAAACTTGTGCAAAATAGTCCAGAAATTAACCCATTGGCTTAACCCCATTGGAAAATGTACATTGAATGATCGTCAAAGAGATATGCAACCTTTGAAATGATGAAATTTGGACTCCCCTCTCTTCATGTACCATTTGTGCTGTGGTCGTCCACCAGTATTATCTCTCTGAGCAGGCTGGCAGGGGTCTTGTCCAAGATGCTGCGGACTGCCCGCTTGATAATAGACAGAGCTTCATTCAGGTATATCAACACCACGCTCAAGCTGGGGAGATCAGCAGGATACTTTTTCTGTGTGCATCTTTATAGAAGAAAGAACAAAAAAAAAAACATGTCCTGATAGGTCACGTCATTGCAAATGATGTCTCATGCATGGCTGATGTTCAGCAGGTCACATTAAGCATAGTTAACTATATACTATGCAAGTCATAATTAACATCTTACTACACATGATGGTACACTGAAGGAAAGTTTTTAAACTCAGAAACACTAAAAGTCAGTAGGACAAAATAGGGTACAAAAGAAAAAGAATGATAGGGGAGAATCCAAGAGAAAATAAAATTCTATAGGATAAGAAATAATCAGAGGCGGCTCGGTGGGTCACTGGGTAGCACGTCCGCCTCGCAGTTAGGAGGGTGCGGGTTCGATTCCACCTCCGGCCGTCCCTGTGTGGAGTTTGCATGTTCTCCCCGTGTCCGTATGGGTTTGCTCCGGGCACTCCGGTTTCCTCCCACATCCCCAAAACATGCTGGGCACTCCAAATTGACCCTAGATGTGAGTGCGAGTGCGGATGGTTGTTTGTCTCTGTGTGCCCTGCGATCGGCTGGCAACCGGTTCAGGGTGTCCCCCGCCTACTCCCCGATGACGGCTGGGATAGGCTCCAGCACGCCCGCGACCCCCGTGGGGACAAAGCAGTACCTGTTGAAACGCTCAAAGCGCTTTACACTGACTTCCTCATCTAACTCCTGATGACGCAGCATCAGCAGCAGCTAAAATATATTTCAATTATCAGGCTTCTGCAGAACGTGAGGATGAACTGACCATTTGAATCAGGTGTGTTTAACGAGGGAAACTTGGAAAACATGTAGGAATGCGGCCCCCGAGGACTGGAGTTTGAGACCCCTGGTTTAAGATGATAGATAATGATAGTAATTACAAGTTATTGCGGGGTGTGTAGCAGGGATGCCTAGTGACATACCACCACATTCATAAACCTTGGCACAAAAATGAAATTCCCATCACTTGCACACAAAGGGCAGACGACTTTCTGTTACCAAATCGTCAGATGAGTCAAGGGCAAGGCGACACCAGTACGCCCTCAAACATGGTAGACTAGATGTGCTCCGGGTTGCCATCCACATTACTATTACAGCAAGATCATATACAGTAATCTGTGTTATATCATGAACTTTGACGTGTGGCGTTTCATCATGCAATGAGCCAACTATTTTGCTATGAAGTAGCCAACATGTTCAGTGGAAATCTGTGGGTGCGCTTGCGGCTACCTGGCGTGGCGTGTGTCGGGAATCTCTCTGTTGAGCGGCAGCCTGTCACTAAGGAAGGCGTTGTAGCCATACTGGGTGAACATGGCCTCGGCCTCCTTCTGCTCCTCCTCGCTCAAACCCTCTCCCCACTTCTTGAACAGGGCTGAGTTGGGGAACAGTTTCCTCACCACCTTCTTGTCCTTGAGCTCCTTTTCTGCCTTGTCCTCGGCTTTCGCCATCACCGCCACTGGCTGTGCATTGTTTACAACTTTGACTGTAAAAATGGAAAGTCGTTTCATTGTTTCGTCCATATTCATCAAATCTATCTTAAAGCCTGTGTACTAGTAGTGTTTAAAACCAAGTGTGTGGGAAAGGTAAACCAGAGCGTTATACAGTATGCTATTATTGATGAATTATTTAACTATAATTTATGAAATCATGAGATTCGTTATGGGAAGACGCTATCATCTCCATGCAGAAGTGTGCAACTCTGGGAACAGCTAAGATTCTGCACAGAACCCTCGAGATCCCAGGACCTGATACTGATAGGAGATACTGCCCAGGTGGGCGAGGAAAAAATATTAGATTAAGTAGATTACATTTTACATTAGATATATTATATTGAATAGTTGTACTAAATTCATTTTGTTTTTCCTTTTTAATCACTTCACTGGTTCTTTTATATCAAACGTTTGATATAAAAGAACCAGTGAAGTGATATTATATTGAATATATTAGATGAGATATTATATTTTACATTAAAGATTATATTATTACATTCTAGGTTAGATTATAGATTAGATTATAGATTAAATTAGAAAAATAATTCACAAATTAAGATTACAAATAAAAAATAGTAAATAGGAATCATTTTAGAGGCGAATGCTAAATCAATTAAACAAATAAAATATCACATCAAAAAATTTTTTGATTTTACTATTATTTTAAACAATAAATTAGGGAATTTACTCCATTTTAGCCACCCAAATTTAGGGAGAGAAGTGGCTAAATAAATACAACAAACCTTCAACACAACAACATAAAAATATTTCATGGAATTACTTTTTTATGTTGTACTAATATTTTTATTTAATTTAAATAAGTAATTGAACTACTTATGTAAAATGATACATGAATAAAGTATGAACAATTAACTCCCCAAACGAATGCAACAAATATTGGTGGACTCTTAATTAAAAAGTCTCTGCTGTACATTGCCCATTCTAACAATGGATAGAACATGGTGTTGCATGATTTTATGGGGATGAAAATTACCCCCCCCCCCCAAAAAAAAAGAAAGGACTTACGCAGTCTCTCAATGCCAGCTTCCATCTTTTCCAGCCTCTTGAAAATCCCCTGTTCGTGAACTGAGTCGTTGTAGATGACCCTGTGCAGACGCTCCGAGTGGCTTTTCACATCCCTCCGAATGGAGCCCAGGTACAGCAGGGTGGAGGCCACAAAGGTGACCAGCAGGACACCTCTGAGCCAGCCAGGCCTCATGTCGACTGCACAGGTACGTGCACGCCACTCGGAGTTCAACTGTGTTGTAACTGAATTTCCCGGTAAACAAGAGCGGATTAAGTAGGAGCAGATGTTCCCTAGTGGACAATTGACATTACAACATTAATTGAATGTTGCGCCCTTTTGCTTCTCAGTCTTTGCAGGTTTTTATCAACGATCTTCAATTTAGACACACATTGGTGCATTCACGTGACATTATTTGGGTATTTTCATGAAGATGTATCATTTAAATGGTTATTAATGCTGACTTTTCAGGTAGTCGTTGACACTATCATGTTTGCTTTTGTGCTTGTAGAAGGTGCTTGTACAAACAGGAGCTTGCATCCTTGTGCGCCACAGCTACCATCTGTCAAACAAGACGCAACACACTGGAGTCCAATTGGAACCTATTGAATGAATGAAGGTGGCAATGAAGTTGTATTTGGGAAGCAAACCTTCCGTCTGTTCTAAAGACAATAAGAGCTTTGAAAGTCATGTTTGCCCTTAGATTACCATGTGTATCAAGTGTGGTTTTTTTTAATTACTCCCAGAAAGGACTTCATCCTGGATGAAGGTGCTTGCCAATCATGTCCTCCTGACTTTCGCATCCATTATCATGGTTTTCACGTGTCACTTTTTCCACTTTATATTTCTCATTGTTTATCATTTTTATAGGCGCGTGCATTTGGTTTTAATCGTTGTTTGTAGCTAGACACTCGATGACAGCACCGCTGCTTTTAAATTTATTAATTTATTCAATTGTAAAGTAAAAAAAACTGAAAAACCTGAAGTTGAATATATACTTCATTTTTTTATTTTTATGATTATATTGCATTATAAAATTACAAAATTAAAAGATAAGGAAGTTGCTTGAAAGAATTATGCATGTAATATTTTTTCCTTTTTTTTTCAACCAAGTCTGTGTTTGGCTATCTTAAATGTAAGGGACAATAAAAATAATGAAATGAAGATATACTTCCACCAACATCTGGAGTTAATGAAGTGGTCATCCTCACATGGTCTTTGCGCGCCTGCCAGCCAGCTGCAGTTTGCGCAGTCGACGCAGGCGCAGACGCATTTCCCTGGTGAGTTGGCCACCTTTATTTAGCTTTTCCATCTTGATCCTCAGCCGAGGCTCCTTGGGCAGGCGGAAGTCGCAGATGGTGGGGAAGTAGTCGTACATGACCTGGCAGGTGCGTGAGGATGGCAGGTAGCCGCTGGCGCTGGCTGTCACACGGTACTCGCCGGGATTCAGCAGGCGCCAGTAGTCTCCGTCGGCAGCTATGCGGGAACAACACAAATGGAAGCTGGTGGAAAGCTGGGCCTTGGCTCAACAAAGCGGTGAAAACAAACTTACATTAATGTAGTCGTAGTGGTAGTCATAAATACATTAATTATAATCGTAACTCTTAATTTAGCTCTTATAATAAACACATAATATAATCATCCATAAAAGACTTCTAGTCCATAAATATAAAACAATGTAATAATGAGGACGCACTGAAATTTTGAACTACCTGTCCGCAACACGTGTTCCAATACTTTTGTTGTATGAATGTTTAAATTTATTGATATTACCTGATCGGATGTGGTGGTCGATGTCTTCTACTTGAATGACGGCGTCTGAGATTCCCGCCTCCGTGTCTTTGTCACGGATCACGCCTTTGATGCCCCTGTGCACCTGGAACACGTCAACCGTTCTTTTGGGCAAGCGGTCATTATAATGCATTAGTCAGCAAAAAGCTGCCTGTGCCATGGACCTTGTGGATTACTTCTCATCATTCTGTTCATTTCTATTGTCCAACGTATCGGTTAAAAATTCCATGGACTCCTCTGTTTTGACTTTTTGACTGTGGGTGAAGTTGCGTACTAGCACCTGCTCCATGTAGACCAGCAGAGACTCTCGGTTGTTCTCCCACTCAATGGGAAGCTCGCTGGCATGCGGGAACTTGTCACAGGACAATTCCACCGTCACCTCGAAGCAGTTTGTGTGCAGGTAACTGAAGTCATTCATGCCTTCTCACACACACACACACACACACACACACACACACACACACACACACACACACACACACACACACACACACACACACATGAAATGAAATAATCTGTAAAAACGTTACACTGCTAAAAATATGTTCATACTTCCAGGTACGTTGTGCCAGTCAGCACCATTGATGATGTTGTTGTAGCGGACAAAGTCCTTATTGTGGCACGGCCGTCGGTCGGGGTTGGACATCACCTGCAACATTAGAGAGCAAAGAGGCTTTGTTTGTTTGTTAGAAACCATAAGAAAAAGGTGCAATTCATTCAGGCCTGACAAGTCATCTGCCAAAACTGATAGCTGCAAGCATTTAACCAGGAAGTACAAAAGAAACAAGATAAGCAAGTAAGGTGTGGGGCAACAGACATATACGTATTTAACTTTTTGGAAACCAGCCATAAGAACGTGAAATTCATGTAGGATCAGCTGCCAAAATGTGCTTCGGTAGGAATCAAATTGGGAACTAAGAAGAAAACAAGCTAATCATAACCAACTATTTCCTTTTGGCAACTAACCAGCAGAGCCTTCAATTTATTTAGATAACAATAGTCCATACTATTAAAGTTTCAGGCCTTTACAGCATAAATGGCTTGGATATAAATCGAAAAAAGGACAGAAGGAGCATGATATTGTTGTGTGACGAATAAGGTGTTTTGCCATTTCAGGCAATGGCGGCACAATTCACTTCTTGACATTCATCAGAGGAGGCCAAAATTAATTTGGACTCGACGAGTCAGCACTCAGCAGCCTAATCATCCTGCTGTAAAAAAATAAATAAATACACGATGGAGCATGAAATCAACTGACAGTTTTTTATTGTCAATTAAGTCAAATGGAGGCATTTGTTGCTTCTTGTTCAGTACCAGAGGAGGGCGCAATTAATTCAGGCCCAGATAGTCAGCTTCTTAAATGGGTTATTCAGAGAATCCGAGAAAGAAGTAAACAGGAAGCAAGCAAATCAAGTATGGGGAGGCGTAACAACCAATCACGGCTCATGCAAGCGACACCGTGATTGCTCGTTACCAGAGCCCTGAGCACGAGACGACGAGTGGCAAAATGTGTTTTTAAAGGTACTAATAGTACATAAAAAGGATGAAGTTATCACTTTTTTTTTATACAAACTATGACCTTTTTACTGCCGACGATGGCTAAAAGTATCCCTTTAAAAACACAGAAATTGGTAGTCGTGTCTTTCATGAGGAGACCCGCAGAAAAAGTCATGCCTGGAAGACACAGATAGTCGGCCATTTTGAAGAGTCACCTGATTGGTGCTGGCGTAGGCTGCAGCCAGCCATCGGAAGAAGCTTTCGTCCGGGGTGGGTGTGTGCTCTCGCGGCGCCCAGTCGCGGGTCATGTCAAACGGATACGTGACCACCAACTCTCCGCCGTGAAGGTTGGCGCCAAGCACAAACGGGATCTTGTCCATCCAGTTGATCACGGCTCTGGTCTCGGATGCTACCTGCCGGGCGGACGGATATAGAAAGAAGGCAAGATGACGGCGAGGGGGGCAGGGGGGGGCTACGTACAAAAGCGTCCTCCGAGGTGTACTGCTCGGGAATGGGGAAGTAATGGTTGATGAGTTTGGAGCGGTTCGTCTCCAGCTCCAAGGCGGTCCACATGACTGAGTTGAGGTCGGCGAAGTTGTGGTTCATGTCGATGCCTTCGTAGCTGTACCGGCCCAGAGTCCACCCAGACAATTCCGAGCCCTGCGGGGAACCACTCGTTGATATTGTTGGGCGGGTATTTTTGGGAATGTAACTGTATTACTTGAAAATTAAAACAAACTTTATCCTTGTAACGTTCAAAAATATATTTTAAAAAATCATAAGATTAAATCTAACTTTATTCTTGCAAAATTACAATGTTGTTTCTTGAAAAAAAGTGATTTCAGTCTAGTAAGACTGCAATTTATACTGTCAAATAATTCCATAAATTTTCTTCCGAAAACACATTTGTTCTAGTAAGATCACATTTTCTAAAAAAAAAAAAAAAAAAATACACACAAATTTAATCTATTCTGATTTTTCTAAAAAGAAAAAAAAAAAGATTTTTTTGTGAGCTTGAAAAAAAGAAACAAAAAAAAACCATCCAACTGTAGTATTCTTATCAAATGGCGCCACCTGACAGGCCAGAAGGGACAAACCTTTTTGAAGGCCATCTCGTATCCATCGGGGTTCATGGAGGGCAGCAGGTGGATGCGAGTCTCTTGGACCAGGTGGACGACGCGCTGATTTCCGAGCTTATATTCGCGACACAAGAACTGCATCAGGTTGAGAAGGAGCTCGCGACCCAACACCTCGTTCCCGTGCATCCCTGCCACGTAGCGGAACTCCGGTTCTCCTGCACAACACAAAATTCAGTGGAGAAATCCCACTTCATTCTCATCACACATTACACCTTAATGATGTTTTTCCCTTGAAATTTTAAGGCTGTGCTGCTGCCATTTTGCATGGAAGAGGCCTAGTGTCATCCACAAACATGCGCGTTAGCTTACGTTTGTCAAATAGTCAAGTATGGAATGCATGCCTTTTCCACACGGTAGTGTCAAATATTTCTTGAGGAGCAACATTCCAAAATAATTTCCTTGGAGGTTTTTCTAGCCACCCTATGTGTGGAAGTCTTGTTGCACTCAGTTATGGGGGGAAAAAAATTAAATGGATACTCCCATGATGCCTTTCGCAGCTAAGGCGGGAAATGGGATGGGATGTCGGCGAAGCTGAAGAGGCCAAGGACAACATTTGTGCAAGTGGAGAGTAAACCAGTTTCATTCAGAGGCAACTTGTTTGACCATGCTCTGCAAAATCCACACAGAGAGACTTTGAAAATGAGTTACCTGAAAACAAAGTGGCTCCTGTCCCTCATAACACACCTTCAAATGCATCAGGGGCAACTTCAGATGCAACTTCTATCATAAAGCAATGCCTCAGAAATCTGACAAATCATGGAAATATAATACATCTATTTCTATTCAAGAAGAAAAATGAGACTTCAATACCGTATAATTATAATGAAAAAAAAAAGGAATATTTTAACCTTGAAAGTTTCATGACTAGATAAAAAACAATTCAGCATGATTCTTTTTTAAAGAAAGAAAATCACATTTTTAATAAAGTTTTAATCTCCGGTGCAGGAGACTCTCAGGAAAAGGAAGGTGGTAATGCCCATAAAATCCAAAATACTCTGGCGATTGTTTTCATGTTTTCAGAGGTTAAAGTGTGCATAGGTAGAGATGTAGATGTTAATTTTGAGAACGATTGTTCATGATTTTCTGACATTAAGCCAGGTTGAGCTGTTTTACATTGTGTTTTAGACTGTCCCATTTTGATGGCTTGTGCTTTGGCAATGAGGCCATCATCTGAAATGATTATTTCTCACTGTTGAGGAGCTATTAATTAAATGTATTTCATTTCTTAAAAGTCTGGTGTGATAAATTGAAAATACCTTGAACCGTTTTGCTGTGTGGCCTCTCTTCACTGGGGGGAGGCTGCTCTTGCTCGTACTGGCTCAACCATCCGTAGACTTAGCATTATCAAGATGTTGAGACACTAGCTGTAATGCTTCCTCTGATGCTTTGTTTTTAATTGACCATGATGATTTTTTTTGCAAAAATCAATGCCATTGCTGAAAAGTGGAAACCCGGTGCAGGAATAATGACTCAAATATTTTCACGTTTTTCGAATACGGTAAAATGGCATTATGGGAATAATATACAAACGGCCAAAGGGAAAGTTGAAAGGCCAGGGACATTGCTATTCTATGTAAACAAACTAACAACACACCAACGCTTGGGAACTCTCAAACTGACATAACTGCTCCAGTGTTAACAGACGGCGCCCTCGTGGGGTTGACAGCTGCATTATTACATCAGCAGGACTAAAATGCCGAGAACAGACTTTGGTGCAGTGATAGCTCAACGACTCTCCTCTTTGTTGTTTTGACAAATAGACGCAACCACACACATGCAAAGACTGACTAAAAATACCCCCAAACTTTGACAGAATAAAGCCGCTTCCAAAAAAAGTGATTTTACCAGAAATAAGTCACCACTCAGTCTATAACACGTAAGCTACTATAAGGTCACAGTAGTCTAAACGCATTACTGCATTGTGGAGTACAAACTAAGCAGCAAACTCCATCCATTTTGTTTGGTCGCAAGAAGGCGGCCATTTTGCCACTTGCTGGCATCGGAAAATGACATCACGGTTACTCAGGGCTCAAGTAACAACAAATCATGGCTCAATTTCTTTTTGGTTTGGTCACGTGACCTTCACAAGTTGAGCAGTGATTGTCCGTTACCTGAGCCGTGATCAACAATGTCATTTTCAGTTGATAGCAAGTGGCACAACGGCCGCCCCTGAGCTAGATAGAAAAGGGGTACATTTTTGTATTGTCAGTATTTGTATTTTTGTTGGATGACATAGTAACAATACAATTTTAACCTCATTAAATCGTTTTTTTTTTTTAAAGCTTTCGTTAAATTGCTCTTTTAAGATCTCGGAATATAATGACTTCACTAAATAACAAAGTACAACTTTAGTCTTAACTGCTTTGTGGAAAAATGACAACTTTCAACTCCCCCCCCCCGCAAACCTTAACTATTTATTTTAAAAACGTACAACCTTAATCGCACAACATTAACGTCAAGTTAACACTCACCCAGTTCGTGCGTGCCCGGGTTGTCTGAGATCTCCATGACGAGCAGCTGTAGCCCGGTGTAGCTCTTCCCGATGCTGTACAGGCGGGTGATGCGGGGGCACGCCTCATTCACCGCCTTCATCAACTGCAAACACCAGTAAGTCAATTTAAGGAAAGAATATGAAAAGATACGTTTCCCGTTTGGAGGAAAGTGTGCTGTGTCGTGGACACAGTTGGGCAGCTTGACACCTGCGTCAAAGAGGAGGACAAAACAATCTTCGGTCCATCTTAGACAAGATTCTACAGCAAGAATGGGCAACTGGCGGCCTTCATATCGTTTATTTTTTTCATTTTCCCATCAAATGAGTCAGTACCATCAAAGTTGTGAAAATCGTTCTCAATTGCTTTGGCTCATTTTTTTGTGCTTTTGCCCAAAACAATCTGGATGATTTGGCCCAACACCGATGATGACTTGCAAAACAGCTTACCCATGAGTCAAAACTATTGTCTAATAATCACTTTGAATGTGCTAAGTGACAGTATTAATTGGAGTTGAAATCATTTTGTTTGTCTGTGGTCTGATCTCAGGATCCAGGCCAGCAATGTGAATGTTTGCTTTGTGACCGCCGCTCGTGCGCTGCCGCACTCAAAACACCTCACAATATTTGTTTTGTGGTTGGACAGCAACAGGAGCGCATGGTGTGGCACCGACTCCCACCCTTCCTCACCTTCCTCATCTCTTTGTAATTGTGGTGCCTGAAGTCCAGTTTGTCCTGGGTGACTTCCGTCTGCCATGGGTACGCCATGTTAGGATCTGGAACACAAACAGAATGGCGTGCAGAGGTCAAGGGCAAACTTTGGTGGCTTAAGGGATCACCTTTGACTTTTTAAAGTGGACCGATGGGTTAGGTCATACGGAGAGATGAGATTTAAAAAAATAAAATAACACAACTTTAAATGTGCTAATAAAATGCTTGATTAGGGTGTTTGTTTTGGACAGTCAGACCCGTGCACAGATGTTTAGTACCAGAATACCATCTTGTAAATGTGTTTATCATATTAATAATTGTATCTTATTATTTATAATTAATTATCTAATTATTTAATCGAATAAAAACACACTCAACGTATATGTACATTTTGTATATTATTTGCAATAAATGTAATCAAACATCTATGCATGTAGTCAAATTATTACAAAATTACAAAGCTTGTAATGTTTTACCAACTTTTTTAATGTCATGATTTATATCGTAATAAAATAATCAACCATAATTTAATAAAATAAGGTACTTAATTACTACCCTGCATAAAATGGCCCATCTATGATGTGCTTCATTTTATTATTTATCAATTTTATTATTTATCAATTATTTACTAAAATAATTAAAACAAGTTTAAATAACAAAGTAAAAGGTTTATTTGACTAATTTGAAATTTTTGTTTAATCATTTTTATTGTATAATTTTCAATAACCTAAAAACTTCAGTACCTGGTAGTGTACATCCCAGCACCTCAGCCCTGAGGCAGATGTCTCCCTGAGTCCCGTTCTGGTACCACGTCTGAGGGTTGATCCGGATGTAACGCGCCACCGTGGACGTGTTGAAGACAGCCAGCACCGGTGTCTCCGGGTCACGGTTGCCTTGGAAAATCTGCACACACACACGTATGAACAGAGATGCGGTGGAGGGATGTGCAAAATGTGGCGGAGGGCGACACTTACAGCCTCTTGAATCCCGTTCATGCATGGTGCCCACAGCTGGGAGTCATTACTGAACTGCACCTTATACGTGTAAACCACATCCCAACTGCACAACAAGCAAGCATTGTCGTCAGAATTCCTGAAAAGCCGAAAATCATACCTATTTTCTTTTAATCCCAAAGTTTTTTTTTAATTTGGAAAAACACCACATTACTATTCTCTTTTTTTTTTCTTGAAATAACAACTGATCTCATAAAACTGTAACTTTATTCTTTTAAAAATGTAGTTTCATTGTGATAAAATTATGACTTTTTGATTAGAATTTTTCCATAAAATATTTTCACCCTAAAAAAACGTGTAAAAAACATTTTCAACTTTCAAGTACAACTTTATTTTTTTGTTTACTTTAATCTTGCAAAATAACTTTTTTTCTTAAAAAAAAATTACTTTTTTAAAATATTGGGAATATTGTTCTATAAAATAAAGAAAATAATAAATAATAATAAAAAATAAGAAAATAATCCAGACATTACATTGACTATTTTCTATAAATGAGGATTTTTCTTTTTAAATAATGAGTTATTCTTAAAAAAATACAAATAAGTAAATAAGAAAACCAATAGACACTGTTTGACAGGGGACGATGTAGACAACTCTGCTATTTCGCAGCGCTAGCTAGTTTTCTTCCCTTAGTCCCGACCTCCAAATGGAACTGCGCCCCTGCAGGATGACACCAGTGAAGCGCGTCAGTCTCAGAGCGTCCACCTCGAGCCACTGCTTTGTGTTGCGCTCATGGGCGCACCAGGCTCCGTCGTAAATGTCACCATCCTCGATCCCCGACTGCCAGGTGGGGGGGAGGGAAAAAAAATGTCTCCACCACATTTTTGGCCTCACAGCAAAAGGATTGCGCTCACCTGGATGTTGAGTCGGCCGCGGTGGGGGCCCAGGCCTCGCCGCTTGTAGGATGACGCCCTCAGCTGGGTGTCTTTCACTTTGAGGGACTCCAGACCCAGAGGAGGACATTCTGAAGGCAACGCCCACGCCATTTGATTGGTACAGAAGAAAAGTCTCAATGAGGTCCAGGGGGTAGACACACTTTCACACTAATGTTTATTGATGAAAGGTGACATGAATGATTTATCATGAATAACTGGCAAAAGAAGTGACTTTGCATGTGCAATATGCCTTTCGCATTTTTGGATCATTTCAAGGTGGTGCATTTATTTCTACAGTTCTTATAGTAAGTGACGATTAGCGTCTTCCAGTGTGAGTGTTTTTTTTTTTTTTTGGGTGTGTGTGCATGTGTCAAACACTAGCGTAGATTTAGAAATGTTCAGGGTGCTCCGTGTAATCTTGTGGTCCTGCAGGATCTGGGAATAGGACAGCAATTAGCCCTGATAGACAGTTCGACACAGAAATATTTGGACAGCAAATAGCCCATTCATACACCATCACAATGGATTTGATTGTTCCGGAAGAGGGGTCCTGCAGGAGACTTTGCATGTTATCAGCAAAGCATGAAGGGAGTATCACAGAGTTTAACTTATGGACAAAAGTATTAGGCCACCTCCCAGAGTTATGAGCACAATTTGTTCTCAATGTCAAAACAATAATGTGGCAGTAGTATAATAAAAAATGAGATATTTTTGTCTCTAAAATGGCAAAATCCAACTAAAACAGCAGACTTTGTGTCTTTTAAGGAATGGCTTCTAGAGTGTGGGAGTACTCAGATATGCCAAAGACATTTAAAATTGCTAGGTAAAAGTGGCTTTGAATGTGGATTTTAGAATTCACATCTCAAAGACAAAAAAAGTCATCTCATTGAGTTCAGTGACAATGCTGCATCAGCCACGCATCACGTACACACGCCATACATACGTGTCGCCGTCTCCTTGGGGACCACCGGGCTGGCCTTGGATTTCTTAACAACTTTTGGCTTCTCAGAGGCTACTTCTACTTTCTTGAGGACACTTTTGGGCTTCTTTGCAATCTTCACGCTCCTGATTGGCTTCCTCTCTACAAAAGGTGTGTGGCATGCATTTGTCAAAATACTCCAGGGATCAAGAATTGTAGACGTGTTTTTCACAGCATATTTCTTGCCCTAATAAAATCGGATCAATTTAGGGGCAGTACTGTCTTGTGCACTGTGCCAGCGCTCATCCCACACATTTTTTTTTTCTGCAGTTTTGTTTTTTTTCCTGCAGTCATGCGCTATTTAAGCTCATATCTTGTGCATCACATAGGGACAATAAGCCTGTAATGTCCAGAAAAATAAGTTTCGCTTCGAGCTGGTAATGTTAATTGTACATTAGCCCCACTGTGATGTCACAATTTGGCGAAATTCCAAAATGCTCACTCGCATAGAAATTTTCAAAAACACGCACATAACTAAAGATTAACGCGGTAATTTAATTTCACGCTTGATGAGCAGGGAGGCATTCGGGAAAGCCTACTATTAAAAGCAAATTCCCATAATAGAAAATTAAATGACAGCAGAATGGTCACATCAAACAGTAACCATAACAAAAACCAAAATACAATCAGTTTTACCTATGTGTAGAGGAGTTTCTGACACCTTACTCGGAGTTTTCCGACTGTTGGACTTCGCAGCCCGGCTGCTGTCGGCGGGCGCTGCTGGAAAAGAGCCCGTCTCGGTGGAGGTTCCTTTGGGCCGTGCCGTGCTAGTGTACCTGGCAGTGGCGGTTGCCCGGCAAGAGATGAGCACCGGAGAAATACAAAGGAAGAACAAAAACAGAGTCAAGTGCTGACTCAAAGTTGGCAAGGTCATTTTTCTTCTTTTTTTATTTTTATTTTTTTATAAGAAGTTGCACCGCTGTACTGCTCCGTTTCCGTCAGGTTAGCAGTAGTGGGCAAATATTTCCGGTGAATCTAAGAAATAAAAGTATTTTTTTTCTAAACCAACAGAAAAGTAGCGCAATTTAAACCGGAGTGAAAATATAGAGTCGCTTTTGGAACATCGTGTTTTGTTATGAAAAGAAACTTCACCATAGCAATGATTTTTTTTTAATCATGAAGCTTTCACACATTTGCCCCCCCCCCCCCCCCCCCCCAAAAAAGGAAAAAAATAATAATCTGACCACTTTTTATTTGGCCAGCAATCCTAAAGAATTGGAATACCATTCAGGTAAATTTGGGACCCATTTTTCCACATTCAATAATTCCACCTTTTTTCCCTGCAGAATTCCCTATTTTCTCACTAAAACTTCCAATAAGATATTTCACATGCTCGTCTCTTCCAAATTTCTCAGCTCGTTCAAACCACTACAATTTGTTGAGTTTATTCGAGACATTTGCCTTCTATTATTAAATATTTAGCTGTTACTTAATTTAGCTGTAATTTATCTACCGTTTTCAGCAATTCTCAGAATATTTGACAGATTTAGGGCAAGATGTGAAACCCTCAATCACACTTATCTTAACAATGTTCATTGTAATAGTTTAACAAATAAGGAGCGAGTAGTGCCACAAATGGCTAAAACCCCCAATACTGTCTCTAGTCTTATTTGCCTAAAGATGCCACAAGAAATTTTTGTATCAATTGGTCAAAGCTACACCATTACTAAATGAAGTCCGCCCGCCCAGCTAAGATCCTTCAAAATCATCAGCGGCATTCAAGTGTACAATAATTTAGTCATTTTAAATCTTCTCTAATTCTGTGGGATCTCACATCAGCATTCAAGTTATTTCTACTGAAATAACACTCTCTAGTTGCAATTACGTTAGTGTTGGCTCGTGAGTGAGGGCGGGTGTGGCACTTTTCACTTTCACTTACACTTTTTCCCTAATGAAGTGGCCTGTGATTAGGTACATCTCATGGACACTTCAATAGGTAAAAAAAAAAAAAGAATAAATAAATAAGATTTATTTTAGGGTTGGGGTTAGGGCTAGGGTTAGGGTCAGGCCCGGAATTAGGGTTAGGGTTACCCTAACCCTCTAACCCTAACCCTAGCTCTAACCCCAGCCCTATCTGTAACACTAACCCTAGCTCTAACCCTAACTCTAACCCTAGCTCTAACCTAACCTTAGCCCTAACCCCAACCCTAACTCTAGCTCTAACCCTAAACCCAACTTCAGCACTAACCCTAGGCCTAACCCCAGCCCTAACCCTGTGTTTTCCATGATAAAATATTTTTTGGCCCCACCGGGATTTGAACGCGGGTCGCTGGGGCGACAGTCCAGAGTACTAACCACTATGGAACTCTCACTGGTGTTGCCCAGAAGGTACGTATACTATATGGTTCAATGGAGCACCTCAAGCAAATAGACCAGAGACTTGTTGAACTCAAAGTCATCAGCATTAACTCTGCTACACTCGTGACATGGTTTTTCATTTTGGATGCGTTTGCAGTTCAATTCTTCACCATACTGATGGAATAAAATCAAGAGGTTATTTGAATTCTACGCTCCTCACGTCTGCATGTGCGCTATAGTATGGTCGTCGTTATGTTTCATTATCATCTTTAATGTATGCAGGCGTAAAGCATTAAATGTCGGTAATGACGCTGTAGGGCGACGTTGTAAATGTATATCTTTTATGCAGTTTTGACATTTTTGTTAACATGCACATTACATTTGAGGTCAATATTTATTGTTGAATACTATAAATAGTTTGAGATTGAAAGTGACAACCAAATTGGCTAAAATGGTCTGGAGCCACCTTTTTTTAACAGGGGCGGGTCAGATCAACGCGTACCCTCGCCGGGTAATTTAGTGTAGTTGGCTATATTGAACATTATCTGATGCGCTTGCTGCGTGTCACTATAGCACAGCGGTTGAGGCTCTGCCAAATAGATAACATGGGAGCAACTTGACATGTAACACCGGCGCAAAGGTTTGCAGTGCTGAGGATATGTGGAGCCACAGAACGAAGTTATTTCGAAGTACCGATGGCCGAGCGGTTGGGCACGTTGACGGTAGTGTTGGCTCGTGAGTGAACGATTCGTTCAAAAGAACGAATCTTCACAGTCAACAAGAGTGAATGAATCACTTCCTAACTTGATTGATTGGTTCTTTTTTCAGTTCATATGATTTCAACTACCGTATTTTCCGCCCTAAAAGGCGCACCTAAAAACCTAAAATTTTCTCAAAAGCCGACAGTGCGCCTTATAGGCCAGTGCGCCTTATATATGGATCAACTGATGAATTTGTTGATCCATACTGGTTGTACACAGTGCTCTGCCAAAATGTTTCAGTACGTTTTAGTACGACTAGTAAATTACAAGGTCGCATCGCTTCCCAGCATTACGGCAACTGTAGTCAGGGGGCGTCACCGAATAGCTGTTGTACCCGCGAGGCTATTTCATGTCAAAATAGGCTGCTCTGTTAATGTTTCGAGTAAATCTACTGATCGATATGGAAGGGAAACATAGGTAAGTAGTACCAATGCGTTAGATCGAACTTTAGTCAGTTCCGATCATTTTATAGGAGATCGTTTGAGAAACGCGATTGTTTACACTTTGCTGAGGCTCATGGGAGATTGCGAGCTGAGGCTCGTGAGACTTTGCGGATGGCTAATGCTATTGCGATAGCTGCTATACGTACCAGGCTATTTCATGTCAAAATAGGCTGCTCTGTTAATGTTTCGAGTAAATCTACGGATCGATATGGAAGGGAAACATAGGTAAGTAGTACCAATGCGTTAGATCGAACTTTAGTCAGTTCCGATCATTTTATAGGAGATCGTTTGAGAAACGCGATTGTTTACACTTTGCTGAGGCTCATGGGAGATTGCGAACTGAGGCTCGTGAGACTTTGCGGATGGGTAATGCTATTGCGATAGCTGCTATACGTACCAGGCTATTTCATGTCAAAATAGGCTGCTCTGTTAATGTTTCGAGTAAATCTACGGATCGATATGGAAGGGAAACATAGGTAAGTAGTACCAATGCGTTAGATCGAACTTTAGTCAGTTCTGATCATTTTATAGGAGATCGTTTGAGAAACGCGATTGTTTACAGAGGGCTCGTTGGTTATTGGCTAGTGGATGCATACCGCAACCCTAGTCAACCTCAGTTTGATGCAGTATAGCTTCTATTTTATGCGCCTTATAATCCGGTGCGCCTTATATATGGACAAAGTTTTAAAATGGGCCGTTCATTGAAGGTGCGCCTTATAACCCGGTGCGCCTTTTAGGGCGGAAAATACGGTAGTACATGTGTGAGTTACAGCAAAGGCGTATTAGCATTAGCACAACTAGTGGTAGCGTGTCCACCCTGAGACTGGAAGGTTGTTGGTTCAAACCCTGTCCGGGTCATACCAGACTATAAAAATGGGACCCATTGCCTCCCTGCTTGGCACTCAGCAGTAAGGGTTGGAATCGGGGGGTTAGATCAACAAATGATTTCCGAGCGCGGCGCCGCTGCTGCTCACTGCTCCCCTCTCCCCCAGGGGATGAATCAAAATCACACGAGGATGGGTTAAATGCAGAAGACAAATTCCACCACACCCAGATGTGTGTGTGACGACGATCATTGGGACTTTAACTTTAAGTTGAACACAATAGCACACTGCTTAATCAGCTTTAATAACAGTTAAGGTGAAAAGACAATGGAATAAACTGCCTGGTCCAGAACTGAGATGGTGATTGTTGTTTCTAACATGGATTAGAATAATCCCATTGAAATTGTTTGTCACTGATACTTTAGGGGAAAAAGCATAAAAACTCCTATAAAAATATTTACAAAGAGTAAGAAAAAATGCAGTTGATAACAAAAAATTCCACCCATGAACACAAAATCTTCTAAACTCCCTTGGGAATCCACCAACAAGTGATGCGTTCCTTGCTTCATCTGATTTTCTCCAGGGTTTCGACAATGCTGGTGGCCTTGCCACACGCAAACAGGCAAGACCCAAGAGTTCACATCTGGGATCTTTCAGGGCTTCCAGAGTTTCAGGAGGCCGTCTTCGCCATAGGTGCCGATGAGGTTCTGGTGGGGGTGATGGGCAATGCCGATCACGTCCTTTTCGTGGACCTGAGAGTAAGGATGGGTTAAGTGTGGTGATGAGCACTTTCTTTTCCACAAAAAATACTTGGCCGCTCGTGCTTCGTACCGTCAAGGTTCTCTCCAGCTTGCCGGTGACGGTGCTGAAACAGTAGAGCACGAAGTCTTCGCCCACGCAATAGATCCACTCGCCACGTGGTGACAGTGTGCAGCACACAAAATCACCTCCTTCCCTCTTACCTGAACTGAAACTCCTCACGATCTGCAATGCATCCAAAGTTATGACATTTTATACATACATAAAAAAACACACTCGTAATGGAATGATAGATAGGCCAATTGAATCTAGAACATAACGCAACAGCCCCACTCGGTTTGTGCTGATGAAGAAGCTTTTTGTTCTACGATACACAACAATGACATCTAGTGAATCTTTCCGGCACAACACCCACTGACTTGCTCAGTCAAGTTGGCAGAGTGCAGTTGAGCGAAAATTGGGTGTGCGTGCACACGTGTGTGTGTGTACCTGTCCCTGCATGTTCATGATGACCACGGTGTTGGAGCGGTTGCACACCACAAAGTGTTCTGGGTTCTTGGGCAGCAGGAGGACGTTGTTAACGGTAATGTCGGTGCCGGCCGACGAGCCAAGCGGCTTGAAGGTGCTGCTGCATTCTGTTGTCTTCACATTCCATACCTGAGGTACATAAGAAGTCAGGTTAAAAAACACACACTCACACACCGAAAAACAAACGATATGCGGCAGGCACACCTTGACCGTTCCGTCGGAGGAGGCGCTGATGATGTGGTGGCCGTCAGGGGTAAACGTGGCCTCGTTGACGAACGACGAGTGACCTCGGAACTCCTTCAGGGACTTGCCCGACTTTAGCCCATGGATCCTAACAAGAGAAATAAATATATACTAGTTATCACAACTATAGTATTTTGTCACTTGTATTTTTTTTTTATTAGTAGCAATGTTGCTATTATTCATATTCATTTATTAATTACATTCATTATTTAGCATTCAGGATACAAAATTAGCACAGGATATAATGCACATCTGGTACATTGGCATATGCATTAAAATCAACAAATGTGACGTAAATACTAGAGCTGTGCACAAATGGGCACATGTTCACTCGTGAGTGGGTGGGTAGGCAAATTAATAATCGAATTATAATTTGCGAATTTGGTTGAAATGACGTGACGTCACCAGAACTGTCGTTTTACTTGCATGTCCATTGAATTCCTTTGGGATTAGTAAATTTGGAACATTGTGTAAATATAGAACATTAAATGTGACATCAGTAATGCTAGATTAGAGGTGCATACACACATATACTGTCAAGATGGCACAATACAGCGCTATATAAATATGATCTTTATCTTTCTTACAGGATTAAAATATGGCACATTAGAGGTGTACAGACAGTAAATAGAATGTAGGATACATTAAGTGCATAGACAATTTCATATGATATTTATGTTACAGTGAAGGTTCCGTCTGACTGAGGAGGCTGGCAGAGGAATCTTCTTACCTGATTGTCTGGTCAAAGGAGGCGCTAAGGATCTGGCTGCTGTCCTTGCAAAAAGTGAGGCAGGTGACTCCTTTACTGTGCGCGCGTTCGAACCTCCTTAAACACTGCCCGCTCTGGATCTTCCACACCTGCCGTCACATTGGATGCACAGAGACTGTCAGCCATTTAGAGGCACGCACGCACATACACAAAGGCATACAAAACACACCTTGATCTTTCCGTCTTGGGCACCGGTGGCCAACATCTCCGTGTCACGACTGAAGCTCATGCACAACACGGCATCGTCCATCATCATCATGTTATCCTGAGCCTGGTACTTCAGATCCTTAAAGACACAAGACAGTACTGGCAAATGAGGTGAACATTTCTTACAACACATCCCCTTTTAAACACCTTGAGCGCTGTTTTCATTTACCTTTCTGATTTTGCCCGTGGTGAAGTTCCACACCTCGATGAAGCCGTCCACAGAGCCAGTCACCAAGTACTGCCCGTCAGGAGAGAACCGGGAACATTCCACGTGGGATTTTTGGCCAAACTGTAAAAGAAATTTGATGTTGTGAGCCTCACATGGAAATAATCCAAGAGGACACTGGTACAGTCAAAAATCCGGCGCTACCTTGATGAGCTTGCTGAGTTGCGTGGGGAAACGCTCTTCTTCGACATCTTTTACGGCCGCTTTGCCCCTGAACAAGTCGATGGTCATCCCGGGGGGAAGAAGACCCTGATGCTGCTGCCACTTGAGTGACTGCTCACAAAAACAGTAAAACAGTAAAAACTACAACTATAGTGAAAAGTATGGCTGAATGATTCCGCTATTCCTTTTTGGGGGACCTTTTATTTTCTCAACTAACAAGTAATGCATCAATCTGTATTATAATGAACACTAACAGAGCTATTATAGATAATTTAACCAGTTGGAGACATTAGATAAATCAAAAGTCCCAATGCAATCTTCCAAATTAAATCTTAATAAGGGTTTTCCATATACACGCATCAAAATATATTCACTCAGCGAGTGCAGCAGCACAACACACTCAGGTGCAAAATGAATAGGGCAAGGTCAGTCAGAAAGATGCTTGAGACTACTTCTGTTGAATCTCAGCAAACAGTCCTCAAATATATATAACAAATAAACAAGTTACTTAACAAAACATATTGCTCTATCTTGTGATTGAATCGTTTTTTCCCCCAACCCTGTCTTTCCTCTTGGCTAGTGCTTAATTAATCATGAGTCTGTATCAACATTAGTCCGTGTGGAAAATGACCACAAATAAATCCCAAACTATAGCGAATAACATGCGACAAATGAACAGGTCTCGTTGGGAATTACTGAGTGCCGGATATCATCGTCATCACAAGTTTGTTAAGCTATCACGTGCACCAGAAGCTGCGATGCAATTGGATCACCTGGCCCAGCAGAGCCATCAGACGGGATGGCGGCACCACGCTGACCTCTCCTGCCAAGGCCTGAGCGATAGCCGCCCGACGCTTCTCCTTGCTGCTGCCATCTGGATATGCCTGCAAACCAACTCATTAGGATCATGCTTAATGAGCCCCGAATAAGATGATTAATAGAATGACGACAAAATGAGACTCCCTCACCTCACGAGGATCAAAGTAGGAGCGAGCCAGCAGGTTCTCCAGGTGGATGTACCTCTCCGGCTGGGTCTGTTTCAACATGATCATTGGGTCCGTTTGCCTGAGGAGGGAACGCGCCGCACCCAACTCTCTCAGCTCTATGAGCTCCAGCACAACCTGTACACAATACACAGGAAGAAATGTCAATGCCATGCTCAGGCCGCGGGCGAAAGAGCGAAAGACAGAGAGAGAAAGAGACAGAGAGCGAGACATAGAAAAGCAAGTGAGCTGACCTGCTCGTAAAGGTCTACGAGAGTCTTGTCGGGAAGCTTGAGGGACTGGATGGCCTGGAGGACAGTGTCCCAGTGGCCGCTGTTGATGTCTGCCACAAAGCTCTCAATGCTGTCCACTGTGTTTAGTGACACGGTGGTCTCCTCTTGGAGGGTCGCGAGCGACCTGTGCAGGTTGTTCTCCTTCAGGTACTGCATGATGAGTCGGACCACGCTGAAAGTGACATACTAAGTCAGGGTGGTCAATTTTACAGCGAATAAACTATAGTATCTTTTGATTTTTAAAATGGACAGAGGCGCACAGGTCACTCACAGAAGTAAAAAAAAAAAAAAAGGTTAAATGTACAATTAATGTATGTACAATTATTTATTTTTATTAAAAAAACACTTTTACACTTAGAGTGGGTCTTGACTCAATTCACGTTCAAAACACTCATATGGTAAACAATGTATCCCCGTTCTAATGAATGGAAACGCCATTAATCTGCTCCAGCATCCGAACAGAAACCACCAAAAATGTTTGTGATGGTTTTTAATGAGAGAAAATGCACCCCACATGAATGTACTTTGGATTTTAAAAAAAATCCATCCATCATCTAACCACCCACCCAATAAAAGTAAAGGTAATGTAATAATACCCTGGATGTGGGCAAGGAGAGCCCCACTTAGCCGTCTATTACATTGATTTGACATAAAAGTAATGAACTTGGTCACGGAACAAAACTCTTGTCGTTATTACTGTAATCGACAGTAATAAGAGATTTTCCCAGTAATTCTATTTCTGCCAGAATATGTTTTAAACAAGTACTTTGGTACACAGCTTGGTGAGTACATTTGTCACCGCTGGTTATCGAGCCGTCATTTGTTCCATTTTGGACGTTTGTTTGCATCCCTAGCGCTTGACTTCACGGTTGCAAATAGCACTAATCTGGCCCACGATGAAAACAAGTTAGGAAAGCCTGCTCTGAAATATACTAGCATATGCAAAATATTTTTTTTTTACGCCTACTTTAGTTGCTTTAGCTTAGCCCCGGACCGCTCACGCTAGCGTCGCCAGAGACTGGCCTCGCATGCCTGGACAACTGACTGCAAGTAAACGAGAACAGTAAGCAAAAGAAAGGAGGGGAAATATTTCGTGCACTACACATGCCAAATGTCAAGGATTTGTTTACTCACTCTGCCGATTCAATCTCCAGAGACATATTTAATTTTGTAATGAACAAATTCAACAAGAAACAACCCGCTACACAGTAGCTGGTAACCCGGAAGTGGACTAAGAAGCGCGTCTCCTCTTGGTGGTTAATGGTCGTTTGCAAATAGCGTGCTGCTACCTACTGGTCAATTTTGGTAGTGGAGCAATTTTAATCTACGAATAAGGGCGAGTTTATTTATTTATTTATTTATTTATTTATTTATTTTTATTATAAAACAGAACCAACCAACAAAGATCAGGATCATTTGGAGAAATAAACTAAATTAACTATTACGTCATGGATAACGTTTATCGTATTTAATGAGATCAGGGATAAGCAACTTAAATGACGGAGAGGGCTACAATTTTTCATCAACGCTTCTCGGGGCCATACAGGACCACACACTTCCTAATCAGCTGTATGACAAGATTCTATTTTAAATATGGACAAAATACATGCACGTTTTTTTTTTTTTGTGAACCAATGCGCATTATGTTACCTTAATATATTGTATTTCATGTTTTTTCAAAGCATGTATAGAAGATACATCTGTGACATTTTCTGTGTGAGAAGTTGTCAATGTCAACAAATACTGTTTAAAAACAGGACTCTGGTTCGCAATTGTTCTCATACTAATAAAGACAAGACTTCTGCATGACTTCCTTGATAGATCGTGTGTAGTTCTTGATGAGCGTGAGGTGTTGGGACAGAAGTGTCAAAAGCATTGCACTCATAATATGTATTTAAGGAGGACTCCAGATACATGTGTAAAAAAAAAAGACTTGTTCTAGTACAAGTAGTGATTCAACTCCACAAAAAAAAGTATACTGTAAAATGTTTTCAATCCGTTTTCATAATTTGAACATAACTGTTGTCTTCATTTACATATGACTATAATCTCTGCCGCAATCATCATAATTATTCAAGTGCACCAAAACAATCCCAATATCCATAAGAACAACAACTCACATCACCATGCATATCTTGACGCTCACTCACCAGAACAAGTTAATAAACGATTTATTCTGATGTGAATCACGATAAACCATTTACATACGTATGTCAGCAGACCAACCACCGGCCACATAACAATAATTCATAACACCATAATGATAATTAAAATTACCATGAAAATGATCTTCTTGTCACCAAATACAGATTTCATAGTAGGATAAAAATCTCCAGTCATGATAACAATGACATAATCATTACAATCAACAGTTACAATAACAATCCTTCACATCACCAGAAGAATTATTGACTTTGTACGTGTCACCAGAACAATCATTCATATCATATCTACAGTCACAATAATAATCATTCGGGTCATCACAACATCACTACATAATCATCAACCCCCGCAAATAGCGATTTTTAGTGGTAATGTATGCTGAACCATCAGTTCATCACAGCTGTCGTTGACATGTGCATGCAGCAGGGGACGCTGCGTGCACGCATCCTACCTCTGTTCTCTGAAGGTCTTTCAAGGTTAACGTGTTTTGATGCTCGGAGGTGGGAAATGGTGACGTCATCCGCAGTTTGGGTGAAGAAGAAGAAGAAGAACAAGAAGAAGAGGCGGTAGCGGGATGGCATCAGGTTTGATTTCACCATCTCCCAGCAGGACAAAACATTGAGGGGCTGCCAGGAGAATGGTGGTGGTGGGATAAAAGCGAGAGCTTGAGGGGAAGAGGAAACAAAGGCAAAGGCCCGCAGTGAATTTCATCAGGGGTGGGCAAATAGTTCAAATTTATAGTTCAAGGGCCACATTAAAATTTTAAAACAGACAGATTGGCCAGGTTATATGTACTAGATGATGTTAATTGACCAATTACTGTTTATTTTAGTAAACTCACGTTTATTGTATACAATACGAGACTTACAAATTCATTGTGCTGCAACAATGTCAGGAACACAAACCTTCATCCTATTTCCTGTGGACGAAATGTGAAAAAGCACTACACCATAGAATAAAAGAATCATCCATTATGTGTTTAGGTGTCGCTTGTAGTTCCATCACAGCAGATTTGAATCTTTCATATTGAAAGGTTTTGGCAAAAGTCAGCCTCTGAAGCCAGTTTCATTTGGCAACGTGAAATTTGGGCCGCATGCTGATCAGGAATAGACCCACAAAAAAGTCTCAAAGCAAGCATACAGGCAAGCATCGAAATACAATTTCTCCGATTTTGGACTTCTTAAGGAAATGAAAACATTGTTACCGTATTGTGATTTGATTAATACTTTTCGGGCTATGACTTACTATTCGCTTGTGAGCTGCTCCATGACACTATATACGTACGTACCTTCCATTAAATACAAGCGAGGGTTCCATAGTGTAGTGGTTGGTGCTCTGGACTCTCACCCCAGCGACCTGAGGTCAAATACCAGTGGGACCTAAAATATTTTATCCTGGAAAAATTTGCAACATAGTTGCACGTGTGCTGCCCCATAAAACCATACACCTCCCGAAAGCTTAGGCCGAGGGTGAGGGCTTGAGGTAGGGTTAGGACTTGGGTAAGGTTAGGGCTGGAGTTAAGGTTGGGGCTAGGGATTAGGGTTGGGGCTAGGGTTACGGCTGGGGTCAGGGTTAGAGCTAGGGTTAGGGCTGGAGTTAGGGTTAGGGCTACGGTTGGGACAAGGGTTAGGGCTGGGGTTAGGGTTGGGGCTAGGGTTAGAGCTAGGGTTAGGGTTGGGGCTAGGGTTGGGGCTAGGGCTGGGGCATACAGTAAACTCCATTACTCAAAACAACTTTGCAGATTCACGGATTATCAAAAAAGCAGTCTGTCTTATCCGACCCGGACATTCGGACAGCGGTCGTATTGCAAAAAATCCAATACGTATTCAATCTAGGACCACATATGAAAGTGGCCCAAGTCAGATTTGAAAAAAATCTGAACTGAGCCCTTCAGACTGTCTTGAAAATCAGATACAGGTCGCATAAAAAATCGAAATTGAGCTGTAGTATGACTGTAACCAAAGTGTCTGGGGAGAGGGAGGTCTTGGCTTCCTTGATTAGGCTGTGGCCTTCTAAACCCCGAATCAGTGAAAGAAAATGGATAGATGAGTGATTTAAATCAAATGGTGAGTGACAGAACGCTGAGGGGATAAAGCTTGGGAGGTCGCTAATGGTATTGATCCCATAAAAAGGAGGGCGTCCCGAGCTCATACGCTGATATTTATTAGCCTCTCGACAGCCTGCATGAGGCAAACACTCAGCAGCTTCCGCGTTCGAACAGACATCCCATGAGCTCGCCGGCTAGAAAGCAAAATGGGGGGTAGGGCGGCTGTGGGTGGGGGGCATAAAGCGCTGTGTTGAGTGCTTGGAACACGGCGAGCTATTCCCTTTCCTTCTCCATCCACTCGGGTATGCGGCGCAAACACAAGCGCTGGGCGCTTTGGCAAACACTAGCGAGGAGGCTTGTGGGGAGATAAACATTGAGCATTGCACACCCACACACAGACTACGTCACCTTTAGACAAAAACAAGACAAGGTGTCATGGGTTCATTCAAATGGAATCATATCTTGCCAGTTATTCACTATAACTGCCATCTTTCACAAAAAAACAGAACAAGTACAAGCAATCCACAGAGAAAAACAGTACACTCTGGAACAGACGAATAGATGCACATAATGTACAAGGCATGTCATACGATTACTTTTACTGTTGCCAGTTACTAATGACAACCACTTCATGACTAGAAAAACTTCACCAACGTAAAGGAGCATAATCTGTAACAAATTAACACATGCCCTCACAACACCATTACTGCAATACAGTTTTTCCTTGCCAATAACCTTGCGCATAGACATAAACAAAATGCTGGTAAAATTTTTTTGACAATTCTTTTTAATCATACTTTGCTACCTGACTTTATTTATTTATTTAGCTGGGACTCCATAGCTGTTTTTTCTGTAGCACATGATGATAAAAATAAAAATATTTTTTTTTTGACAATTTTTTTTAATCATGACTTTATTTATTTATTTATTTATTTATTTTGCTGGGACTCCAAAGCTGTTTTTTCTGTAGCACATGATGATAAAAATAAAAATAAAAATAAAAATAAAAATAAAAATAAAAATAAAAATAAAAATAAAACTTTACTCATATTCATACATTACAGGTGACATGGATTTTTCTTCATGAGAGCACACGGTGAAATCCATATCGTGCAAGCTTTTATTGGTCAAACTCAAAAACAAAACCTGAAAATATCTCAAAAAACTAATGTGCTCGAAGAAAAAACAATTTTTAAATAAGCACCAACACTACATTAAAGAACATATAAAGTCCACTGTGGATAAAATTTGCTGTTGACCAAAGAAGAAACAATCCACAGATTTGGACATACGTGCACACAATTACTGAGTGATTGTTCCTAAACAGTTATACACCATCTTGCACAATCTAAATAAACACTATGACATGTGAAAAAGACATATGAAAAAAAAAGCTAACCTTGCCAGTTTCACAAAGCAACATGAAATTTAATTGCACAATCTATGATACTACTATGATAATACTCAAGAAGTCGGCCATTTTGGTTTGAAGCAACTATTTGGGTGTCCTTTCTTCAAAGTATTTTACTTGGACTTGCCTTTTCTGGAGCATGGAGAGTGTGTCAGCCTGCAATGAGGCTGTTAGGTAGAATACAGGAAGAACGCAAAAAAGCCATTTGGAGCTAATCAACACCGTTTGATAGTCTGCAGGGATGTGGGACATGATTGCTTTTCTTTGTTGTCCACCAGGTTTTAAGCAGGGACTCGCGGGAGACTAATTGATTCCCAGAGTAGGGCTCATTGGCTTGCACAAGCACAATAATAAATACATTTATCTTCTGTCAGCAGCCTCGGTGGGAAACCCCATCGCAAGAGAGGCGAAATGAGAAATTCAACTTCATCTTTGCGGTCTTTTGGAATTAATTCTCGCTTTTACATCCTGTGGTTAACGTCACCCAACTGCCCAACACACAAACATTAAAATTAGTAGTACTGTAATTCGACAATCATTTCTCAAATGAGTCAAACCTTTAAAGAACCTTGTAAATGGCCAAATTAAAGGAAAATGGCAAATACCCTGTGCCTTTTCAACTATGTCTTCCTTAGACTTTTCTTTGGAGTCTGACTGTCTGGCTTCTGGGGCTAAAATTAGCAAAAATAATTCTGAGTGGTTTCTATGTTATGGTGAGTAATCAACCTTTGTCACCAGGCTCTGCCCACATTCGATGGCAACTTGGTCACAATCAGACAAAATCTCGAGAACAACCAAAATGGAAGACTTCATGTTCATTTTATAGCAAGACTTCTCGAGATTCTTTTCTAGATCAATATGATAGACATGCCTACCAAATTTTATGTTGCAATGGGAAGCTGGCTTGGGGGGTGAATTTTCCCCAAATCATTACAAGGGTTAGATGTGTTATAATGAGTCATTACACCTGGATGCCATGTTCCATAACCAAAACCTTCTGCTTTTTAACATCATACATTTCTCTACCTCAAATGAGGTAAAACTCAAACAAAATCTGTCGGCCAAGTTGGTCTCTGAAGGATATAAATAACCAAATAACTGCTTGGAAGGAAAATGGCAGACGTCTCAGGCATAGTTTTTGCGAGTCTACTCATTATAGACATTGCGGTTAAATATCATGACTACTAAATGTTATATTGGTAAGAAAAATTGTATTCAGGTTGATTAAAAATCCATGAGCCCATGTAAATGATACTTTCCTCAATTTTGAATCACTAATCTGTCAAGTATGTGAGGTTCAAATTCATTAGCTATTAGACAACATTTCTAAGGCTCAGCCTTTGAGAAACCCCAGGGAATTCTCAAAATGACCCCCAAATTATTGCTTCAAACCAAAAAGGCTGACTTGTGTTTTTTTCACGCATGGCTTCTTTTTTGGTGGTCTTGTTTTGTGCCTACTCATGGCAGACATACCTACTAAATTT
This sequence comes from Syngnathus acus, assembly GCF_901709675.1. Classification (NCBI taxonomy): domain Eukaryota; kingdom Metazoa; phylum Chordata; class Actinopteri; order Syngnathiformes; family Syngnathidae; genus Syngnathus; species Syngnathus acus. The sequence goes on along the minus strand of NC_051095.1, from coordinate 19,674,321 downwards.
AACGCAGCCAAGAGAAACGGACTTTTTGTGTTTTACGGCAAATTTGGTAGCAATCTGACAAAATCTGGCCTACAAAGTCATTACCAATGGAAATGGCCAACGTCAGCTTAAAACGTCTGCCACTGATTGTTAGACTAAGTCAACCAATGGTGGAAAGTCAGATAATGACATCCTTCCACAGTGTCACATCCCAGCAGGTCATAATGACCTGTCATCATCATCACAGATCAAGCACGCCTGCTTCATTCTCTCATCACTGAGTCAATTCACTCTTGGCTTTTTCCAGCAATGGTATCATCCATCTGAAATGTCAGCCACTCACTCCCCTAGGTGCTCCTCGGACCTTCCCTAATTGTTCTAGGTTGTATTTCTATGACACAGAGCAAACGCTGCAGGTGTTCACATTTATATGGAAAAATTGTCTGATTGGGGATTCGAAGGATTTCCCGGTTTAATCTGCACCACGGCCAAGATTGTAACTAAATCTGCTCAGAGAGTAAATCAATTTTCCCCACTGGAATCAGCTGAAATGCTCCCAAAAGCTATCACAATATTTTTGCTACTTGTTGTTGATTAAAAAAACAAACGCTTTAGTATACCTAATGTATATCGTTGCCCACCAACAGAACATATACTACCAAAATAATGTTAAACTGCTAATTTAATATGCAAAAAATGGATATACACTGTCATTGATAAAAAATAATACAAAGTCATCCAGTTGCCAGTCACTTGCATTGACTGGCCACTAGCTGCCACCAGCTAATATTTTATTTACAAATACCTATGCCAACTAAAAAATGTGGTAGGATTGAAGCTAACAAACCATATGGCTTCAGCTGAACATCAGTTACTTTTTTACATGCTGCACAAATCCATACATTCCACCAAGCTCCCTTCGCTCTTTAAGTTCACACCTTCTCGTCATGCTTTCAGTAAATAGTCAGCTAGTTGTAGGGCTTTCTCCTATCGTGCCCCTTATGGAATCGTCTCTCATTGGATGTTTGAGAAGCAAACTCCACTGCAGTTTTAAAATGCCATCTTGAAACCTTTTTACTCAATAGTAATAGTGTTTAATTACCGTAATTTTCGGACTATAAGTCGCGGGTTTTTTTCATAGTTTGGGTGGGGGGGCGACTTATACTCAGGAGCGATTTATATACATATATATGGGGTTTTTTCACTTTTTTGGGCATTTTATGGCTGGTGCGACTTATACTCCGGTGCGACTTATAGTCCGAAAATTACGGTAATATTATTTTTGAGTTTTATTATTATTTTTAATTGCTCTGTTTTTTTCCCCACTTTATTTCATGTGGCATATCCAAAGTGACGACTCGTAACTCAAAAATGTGTAAATTGGAGTTATTGTGGTCAAGGCACCAGTATATATCAAATGAGCAGTTGTAGTGATGCTGTCATTGTATTTCCACGTAAAGATAACAAAATGGAAATGGTTTCCATTACGCTATTGCAACTGCGCGTTGAATTATGGATGGAAATGAATTAAATACTTGGAGCTAAAGGTGGTACTAATCATTCATCCCCCCCCCCCACCGTTTTCATTATCTTATTATGGTTTATATGAATAATTGAGAATGTAATAATGCCACTGTCACCGAGAACACGATCACATCACTACTTATTCACTCTAAATAAAAATGTTTTAATCAGCTGGTCCACCTTCTGTTCTACATTAGCCTGGTGTTGAACCACACTCTTAATTTTGTTCTAAATTTTCATTATGTTTGCATCATCCATATTGATGCAACCTCATAAAAATGCATTTATTTTATGGTTTCATGTTGTGGTGCTTAACGTGCATTATAAATAAATGATGCAGGCACGTTATATTTATAGGAAAAAAAATGCAAATATATGTGTTTGTATAAACTGCCCATGATAACTTATTGTTGCGCGTCTTTAGTGACGCCCTACAAAAGTATTGTTGAACTTATCAACATACAAAATGTACAGCTAATCAGGGAGGGAGGTTTTGTTTTTCATCATATGAATGCTTATTATTTGGGAAATCTTTGAATTTTGGGCATCATGAGGGAAGAAATGATTGCATGGCATAGTATCTCAAGAAGCCATACTTAACAAGACAAAACAGGTCTGCCATTTTACTAGGTTGAAGCATCCATTTGTAGGTCATTTGGCTTTGTGGTGCCCAACAGGAATAAAATACGTCGGCAGGCGAAGCACTTTGCTGTAAAAAGGTCTTTAAAAACAAATTTGACTTGACTAAAATAAATAAATCAGCCCCCAAAGTGACTTTTACTCAACAACAGGAATTTTGGTCGGCCTACATAAAAGTCTCAGGAAAAGAAAAGACAGGAAATATATAAAACATAATAAACAATACTGTAGTAAATCAAATGATAATAATAATGTTACAGGTGGCACGGTGACGCACTGGTTAGCATATCCGCCTCACAGTTCAGAGGGAGCCGGTTCGATTCCACCTCCGGCCCTCCCTGTGTGGAGTTTGCATGTTCTCCCTGTGCCTGCGTGGGTTTTCTCCGGGCACTCTGGTTTCCTCCCACATCCCAAAATCATGCTTCGTAGGCCGATTTAATAACACACCAAATTGTCCTTAGGTGTGAGTACGAGTGCTGATGGTTGTTCGTCTCTGTGTGCCCTGCGATTGGCTGGCAACCGGTTCAGCGTGCCCCACGCCTACTACTCGATGATGGCGGGGAAAGGCTCCAGGACGCTCGCGACCCCCGTGGGGACAAGCGATACAGATAATGGATGGATGGATGGATGGATAATGTTACAATCAAACAACTAAATAGACTTTTTTTTCATTGGCAAAGCAGCTATTTTGGGGTCATTTATATAGGTCTTTTCCAGGGGTCTTTCGAAGACAGGGCTATTTTGGAGAATTTTTCTGATTGTTATCAAATTTCACCATTGTATACCCGACAGATGGGTGAGGTGTGATAGTCAACAACATCCATCAGGGCGGTCCTGCACAGTGCACACCCACTGCACACCCACTGTTTGACGTGGGATAACGCTCAAAAAGATTTTCCCGTTAGAGTCACACACACGCACGCACGCACGCACGCACACACACACACGCCCTTTTCAAGCACTCCAGTGCACAGCTAAATAATTGATTGAGCGTTTTTTCCTGCGGGAAGCGAAGTAGGCCAACATGTCTGCTGGTGCGTTCAAAGACTGTCTGTCTGCCAGCACATTCGAAATGTTGCTTCTTTTCATCAACTTGAATCAGGTACTGAGAAAAGGTCAACTTTCTAGCAGGAAATATTTGACCGCTTTTGATATCATCTGGTTTTTACCAGCAAAAGTGGCTACCATTTGGTTATCGTAACCTTTAAGGATAGATTGCTAGAAATAAAATTAAACGCAAGCTGTGACGTGTGAAAAGTATCTACACGGGACTAGTGGGGGGAATACGAGAAGTCGATCTGTGAATTTAGCCTCTGTGTTGCTGGCGATCATCAACAACAAAAACAACAATGTAACTAGAGGGAGAGCAACCAAGTCAAACGTTTCAGAAGCTCCTGGCTTGGATCAAATGTGATCAACGTGTCAGTAGCTTGCTGCTAATTATCCCATCAGCGAGTGACAAGATGGCAGCTGTCAGCCATCAATGTGGGACACGGGAGAATGAGGAGGGGTTTTGGAGGGAGGGGGTTTCCATCTTGAGGGTCTGTGACAGAAAGCATTCATGCTTCGTCCTCACATCTGGACTTGTCTCGGCTGAGTGGATTTCCCTTTATTTCCATTAATTAAGCCACTCACATTTGTTCATTCAGTTCTGTGTTGTGTTCAGGTGCAATCAAGGGAATTGAAATATTTAATTGGTGCTACGTGACTCGTTTGGGTTTCCATAGTGGCCTTTATGTAGGCGTTCTCAATGCAACTGTAGAAGTGGCAATTGAAGAAGTGAGAAAACTTTGCTGTTGAATGTCTCCACAGGCGGAAAGCACAGTTGGGAGTGCGGAGGCTGAAATGCCTGCCGTGACGAACACAAGTACGAGAACCACATAAGACACAAGTGGGAGGAGCTGGAAGAGTTAGCAGAGACACGTGAAGAAAAGTGCAGCAAAGACTCCTAGTTGTTTCCCATTTTAGAAATGGCTACCACCTCTTGGAATCTTTTCTGTACACCAATTAATGCCACTAACTCTATACTATATCAGCCTCACCAATAGGCTGGCGCAACCCCAAACACGTGTTTGTGTTATCATTTCAGTTCAGGTCAGCGTAGACATTTACTGTGTCATAATGAATGCTCTTGCAGATCTCATCAGTGATTTATTAGAGAGGTTTGATACCACCATTTTTTGGTAATCCACGAGAGTAAAATTCAAGATGATATTGAGGATATGATACTGATCTAATATTTTGTGGAAATACACCAAATGTGACTGGTAAAGTTGACAAAAGCGTTATTTCTAATCAAGGCTTCATACAAAACATCAGAGTAATTATTCATTTCAAACTTGGAAGTATATTGAAAGAGTAGTCAAGTTAGATCATTTTACTTTTATATACTCAGTGACTTCAATTGAAATTGCCTGTAATTATATATTAAATAAATGCCACAATTTTACAAGTTCATCTGTCTACATTTTATAATACTCATTTAACTGTGGAAATTAGTTTTTGGAGAATAATACAATATAATGTACCGTACAAATGACTGAAGTATAAGTATCAACATTTTGATTTGAGAACCAATTTTAGAGCATAAAAATCTGGTTTCGGAGGTGCAGATACTTTGGTTTTGACTCACACGTCACTATTATTATTCATGCTAACCGACATTTTGAACAATAGAGTAACAAAATAATCCACGACACGTTTGGTCATATGCGTGCACCCATTGTACGTGTCATGATTGTTTATCTCACCAGTTAGATAACTGCCACCCTCCCCAATGGAAGCAAACAGCTTGACTGAACTAGTATTTAGCATAAATATGTAAGGCAGCATTTCATTACAAGCTGATGATTAATTTGATCCTATTACTGGTGCCAATGAATATTGATGAGTCTTAAAAATAGACCTAATCACGGAAGATGCATGGAAACTAGTGAAGGAAGCATTGGATGGGGATTAAATGAGCGGAATGATAGATTATCATCTTCACTGTGGAAATGGTACGAACCCACCGCAATTAAATGTGCAGTAAGGTAATTGGACCACTGCAACCATGTGACACGCATTACATATGCATGTTTATTATCGTCATTAAAATGTTAAAAACAGCATTTAATTATAGGTAATGTTTTTTCACTCAATTAAAAGAGGATTTCATTCGGTGGTTTTAGTTTATAGCCTTTTACTGGCTAATGGCAAGAGGTTGTGAGTTGGGATTTAAAAACACAGTCCTGAATTGAATACATTTTTAACTAATAATTGTGAGATACAAAGACATATATTTGAAAATTAAGAAAACAAATTTAGAACACAAAATGGTACCTTTAATTTTGATATTATCACAGAAACATCGAATAGATGGGTGAACAACCAAAAGGAAAAAGACACAACAAAGAATACCAAGGTGTGTTTTATAAAATTGTGTTTTTCCTTGATTTCTCAAAATATTGAAATTCTGCTTCCTGTCCATAATACGAAATTACGACATGACATTTTTTAAAATTATTCATTCACTGGTGATTTTGGGCCCGCTTGATTGTCCTGATCATTATAAGATTATTATTAAAATTATTTTCTGGTGTGATTATTATTTTTCAATATTTAAATTGTTATTTACTTACAGATAATCTTACTGTCAACAGTACATTTTAATCAAAGAAGGCTATTTTAATGCCGATTTTCTAAATGTTTCAAAATATTTTTTTCTCCACATCCACGTCTGCTAGTATGCTCTTTCCCCTCTTACTGAAGAGCTGGCATCCTTTGATGAGTTTTCGAGATGTTCCTGGTGTGTGAGAGAGGACTGTTTCTGGCGACCTCCCACAAGGAACCTTTTCCGTATTTATAGCTGAGCAAAACATCCCGTTGACTCATGTGTGATCCCAATGCAGGAACATCAAGAATTTATACGTCCCTTGCCCCATTGCGCTATTCATATACATAAATCATGTAGAAGCATATATTATGCAGTTTGCACTGATGATGAAGACGTCATTTCCACTCACTGAAATCAAATCACACATTTGTTGTGTTACAGTCACAAGACCAACTTCCTCCTTTTTACTTATTCTCATGCTACAATGATTGACAGTTGTTGAAAATGATAAATATTTTGGAGTGTGTGGCAATTAACAACAACGAGCCAATCTGAGTGTTTCTGTGAATTAGGGTACTCATCTTTGATTAGCTTTATCAACATTAGCACAATAGTGGAACAACATCTAGCCCAACAACTGTCTTCAAAACTGAACAAAAAATGAATCAATTACAGAAATATCTGAATATAATGTTAAGCCATATTTTTATTTGCTTATTTATTAGTCAGCGCATCACTTTATGGTGTATAACGGTTGTTGATCATGATGGCCACTTTGTCATTTGATTATGTCGGCCACTGTCATTTTATTGTATCCTTGCCTTTGCATCCAAAGTATCTCCATCCATCCATCCATCCATCCATCCATCCATCCATCCATCCATCCATCCATCCATCCATCCATCCATCCATCCATCCATCCATCCATCCATCCATCCATCCATCCATCCATCCATCCATCCATCCATCCATCCATCCATCCATCTTCTTCCGCTTATCCGGGGTCGGGTCGCGGGGGCAGCAGCTTCAGGAGGGACTCCCAGACTTCCCTCTCCCCAGCCACTTCATCCAGCTCATCCCGGGGGATCCCAAGGCGTTCCCAGGCCAGCTGAGAGACATAGTCTCTCCAGCGCGTCCTGGGTCGTCCCCGGGGTCTCCTACCGGTGGGACATGCCCGGAACACCTCCCCAGGGAGGCGTCCAGGAGGCATCCTGATGAGATGCCCGAGCCACCTCATCTGGCTCCTCTCAACGTGGAGGAGTAGCGACTCTACTCCGAGTCTCTCCCGGATGACCGAGCTTCTCACCCTATCTCTAAGGGAGAGCCCGGACATCCTGCGGAGAAAACTCATTTCAGCCGCTTGTATCTCTGTTAACATTTTGCCATACTCTGTGGCACAATTGACTGGATTGTAAAATAGATAAAACAACTGATATGAACTGAGCATGATTATATAGACATAAATGTTAAGTGTAGCTCGAGTGTTGTAGGGCGTGTGAAAGATACCCCGGGTTGGCGGAAGGCTCTCTCGGCTTGGCGTACTAACGGCGTTGATTTAAACCTCTATTTCCTGCTGGCAGACTCGAGTGCGCTCGACAAGCAGGAGTGGGCAACAAAAAGCTCCACAGTGGAATCCGTTAGGAGCCATTGACACTAAAACAACTTGCCAACTCTCACAACAAATTGCGCCTGTGGCCGAGGCACGCTAAAGAAAAACGCAAGCGACAACAGCAATCCGCTTCTTTCAATGATAGTCACTTTCTGTTGTGACTCATTGTTTCTCGATGTATCAGTTGTTATATAGTTGCTGATCCTTTATGCTTTGGCCTTTTGTTAAAGTTCATTGTGTCCTAAGCCTGATTCCATAATGCAGTGGTTGTCAACCGGTGGTCCACGGCTCATTCAATGTATTTTGAGAATCAGTTTCCCCTGACACACTGGTCATTTACAGTAAGATCATTTTTTAATGGACTTATTTTCATGACCATCTGTTGTCTGTGTAATTCCCCATCCTCTCAAGGAATATGACACCATGCCTGTCATTGCATCTGATTAGGAAACCTGCTTCATTGGGCTCATTTGGAATCATTTCTGGCCTTTATGGACTTCCTGTTCAAATTTCAGGGATGGGTTCTTCTGAATTTTTTGTGCATGCTGTTATGATCGCCATGTTCCCCTGATTGTAGTATGTCAATTAGTAGAATTAGGCTTTGGCTTTGAATTTTATTTTCACTGAAATGGTCATGAAACATTTTCAATGGTGAATTATCTTAAAGTGACAGTTTGTAGATTTGTTTTGTCATCTCATGGTGAACTAATGAATGCAACAATCTAAGATCAAAACACATGGCAGCACCATCACCAAACCCGCCTACTGCTCGTGTTGGAATAGGTTCCGGCACGCTCGCGACCCCCGTGGGGACAAGCGGTGCAGAAAATGGGTGGACGGGTGGAAGTGGTCTGCTTTGGGTTCACTCATCGTACAGACATGTTCTAAAAAAGCGACCGAACATTTTAACCACCAAAAACAGCCATGCACCGAAAGACAGCAACACAATGCAAAAAGGTTGTATGAAATCACTTTATTCTCAGAGTTTGCAGTGGTTCCACGTTTTTCTTATCTTTTATTTTTGCATGGTTTCCAGACTAAAATATCTGTCTTTAGAGGGCATGCAGGTGAGGCTAACACACCGACGCTTTGGGGATGGCGGGTAAACACACATAACAGGACACATCAAAAACGCTTTATAGTCATCACACACCACAGAGCATGCAGATGTCCATAAAGAAGAGGGAGGAGGGTGAGAAAACTTTGCAGTAGAAAAGACTTAAAATATGCACTTAAAATATACTTGTTTAAAATATGAAAATAAAAACAATCACCAGCTACCAAGAGGACAGGAACAGGACCAGCTAGAGACAACACAAAAGATTAGCATGCTAAGTTTAGCATCCGCAAGTACAGACGACAGAAAAGTACAAACATTGGACGTTTACATTCAAGTTACATCAAAGACTAGTTTTAGTATCAAGTGGCTGCTTTTACTATTAGGCCTACTTATTATGATGTTTACTGAGCGGAAGAAAAGAGTTTTGTTGAGTGGCAGTGGTCTGTTAGCCATGGAAAGCGTGAACATTTTATCAAACGAGATGAGAGCAAATTGGTCGGGGGCAGTATTCATAGCTTGCAAGAATTCGGCTGGAGTTGTAAACGACGACTATGTAGGATTTCAAGGCCCTTGAAGATGTTAGCGAGCTAGGCTAATGAGGCTAGTCGAAGAAGGCTAGCGAAGGTACAAGCGACAACACCTGAGATATGCAGGAAAAAAGTAAAAAAGAATGCTATGTAGGCGACTACTGCTATCTACTACTATAAGCGTCGTTCTTTGGTTTGACTTGATAACGTCATTTGCGAATGTGGAGTTCTGGTCGCTAATTTGCTGCTAGCACTCTGAATGGAGCCTAGCAGGGGCAGTTTACCAGCATGGATGCTACTCCAATATTCAATTTTGACATGATTTGGTGATTTTAGCTTACTGAAACTAGCATGAATATGCAAAATTCAAGGTACACCTGAAACACTTATCTTCTAACATCTACAATTTCTCACACAAAAGCCAAAATGTTGCTCAGATTCAATGCTAAAGTAATGGCACAAAGTTAGTTAAATTCTCTGATTTTTCTTTGCGGCAAACTGCAGAGTAGCTTTTGACTAACGAGGATAAGTTAGTGGAATGTCTGAAAGAGCTGGAATGTTTCGGAAAGACTGGAAAGACTTTTCTCTTCTTTTTTGTGGATAACAATGAGGCAAACTTAGCATACCTGTCTGAAATAGCTGGAATGTTTTAGAAAGTAATGGAATGATGGAGATAAAGAAAACTAGTGTCCGCATCTGACACCCCACCAACTTGTGCAGCATTTTACCAGATCAACAATAAATGTAAATGCCAAGACGGCTTTACACTTATGAATGGGTGAATGTTTTAATGTTTTTCTTCAACAAAACATCATAGCTATCTTAGCAGTATTGTCTGGAATATTCCAGAAAGACTTTACGGAATGGACATAAAATACATCAGATGACTCTGAAGCTTTTTGTGTCTTTTTTGTTTTCCAGGGAACAAAAACATTTTGATACAAACACTATAGTGGGGGTATGAATAAAAAAAATGTGTGTTGTTACATTTTTGTTTGACAATAACGAAGAAGCCTGTGTCTTCAAGCTACACGCAACATTGACGATTGTCTGTCTTTGCAGATTAGACTTGGGACGAGTTGGTGGTGAATGATATATTCGGCAACTGCACGCTTTTTTTTTAAGCATCTTCAATTATTGATTTCTTCAGTCATGGAACAAAAGCAAAACGTTAGCAAAAACTCTGGAGCCACAGACCGTCAATAGTTGTTTACTGCTTAGAGAGAAACTGCGTCATTTTGAGGAATTTCTTGAAGTCGTGCTCACCCTGATCTGGAAGAACATTTGACACAGACTCAATGATCCAGATTAAACAAACAAACAAACAAACAAACAAACAAACAAACAAACAAACAAACAAACAAACAAACAAACAAACAAACAAACAAACAGAAAAAGCAGTTATAGCCTCAAATATTTCCCTTCACGGCGACAACCACGTCACGTTACAACATCTCACTACATGCCAAAAAGAAAAAACAAAAGAATAAACCAATCACTTCTTTGATTATGTCACAGGGACGATCTGTTGTTTTCCCATATTTGCATCAAATATTAACATAAAAGAACAAAAAAGGGATTTGTAAATTGTTTTCAAAGTTGAAAATATGGCTTGTACTTATCTACCCATCTTGATATATGTCATATACATATTTTATATATATATATATAGAATTATTTGCCGCATAATGCCAGGCTATTTACAAATCAAAGTTGGCGTGATAGGTGTGATTATGACTATTTTTATTGATTAATAAGTGGCGGACAGGACGTTAAATGAGCCATTTTGTGACCAACATAACGTCACGTGGCAGCAGTGGAAGAAGAGTAGAGTGTGAGGAGGTGGGAGGGCAGAGGAGGTGGTCATATGTGAAACGGCGTTACTTCTTGTTGAACATATCCATGAGAGGTGTCGGGATGAACTTCATCACCGTGTCCATGATGCTCTCCTCCTCCTCCTCCTCACCACAGCCGGTGGGCACTGCCTTCTTGGGGCGTGTCAGGCTGCCCTCCGAGGCCTGCTCCATGGCGGCGGCCGCCTCCGCCTCCTTCTCCTCCTTCTTCTTTATGCCGTACTGCATGGGGACAAGCAGCGAGCAGCAGTGAATGGGCCCTCGTAAACAATTTTCACAGGAAAGCCTCGAGATGATTAAACTTTAATGCCCACATTAGATGGTGCAGGCAAAAAAGCTGGACAATTTAGTATGCTGTAGTTGTCTGCTTTAGATCGGGGCTTTTTGGGCCAATTTCCTCGTAGGAGATGAAAGTAATGTCATATGGATGCTTCAAAACAAAGTGTCTGACTACCCGTTCGATTTTTGGCATGGGCCCTGGAGACTTTTGCATGTCCTCTTACAATCTACATAGCCGCCAAATTTCATGTGGAACATTAAACTGGTGTTGGTCGCTAATTTTTCAAATTCAAAGGAAATGGCCAAATTGACCTTCAAATGGTAAATTCCAAAACTGACTGACTCCTTGCTTAATTTCTGGAACATGTCTTTGAGACACTTCTGTGCATTGTTCTTTTTTGCATTCATTTTAATCAATTTCCCCAGAAGTAACTGAAATTAAGAAAAAAAACATATACAGATCCAAACCTAATGTCAATATAAGTTAAATTAAATGACCAAATAACTAGTTCCACTGCTTTCGCAACTGTGTTGCAAGTGGAAGTGGAGCATATCAGCAGAGATGCACATTGCACTGTAGAAGCTGCTAAAAAAATAGCCATGACCCCTAAAAATTGATGAATGACCCAGCCCGAGCGCCATGTCAACATAATGGGAACCATCTCACTGTGTGCCTCAAACTGTTCTCCACGTTGTTATCAGCGTTGTTCCTTTAATATGTTTTTTTTGCAGATGGTGCCAGACTAATGAATGCGGTGGGCCATTCAGAAGGAGTGCATTGCAGAAGGCCAGTTGGTCAACGGACGGCACGACGAATGATCTCGAGGCAGAGATGCGGAAAATGGGATGAACTCCTCCGTGACCTCGTTGCCGCTTCCCTGTAATGGGATTCCTTGGCCAATAAATATCCTTGAGGAAGACCACCAGAGCGGCGTTCTGCTGCGTAAATGAGCGCCGGCGCATTTTGTGTGTGTTTTTACAGACGGACCTCAGGGTCGTCCGGGGATTGCTTAAACTAAAATCATTGCCGGTGAAAACAGCTCGTCAGCTTTTCTTTGCCATTTGCTCGCATTTCATTGGAGATCCCCCAAGGCAACTCTGGACAATCTCACAGCAATGCGGTGTATAAATATGCTTTTTTTTCCCTTTGGTACATGGAGTTTAAATTACAACACTAATAGGTTTGCGGACTCATAAAATCCCTACTTATTTGTATTTTATGACATGTCCTCCCTGGTTATTGTATTTAATATGTTAACACGACTAGGACCTTGTTAGTGTTTTGTTAGTGATCTTTTCTGACGTTTGCTAACCTTTATTGAACAAAGGCACATACCGTAATTTTCGGACTATAAGTCGCACCGGAGTATAAGTCGCACCAGCCATAAAATGCCCAAAAATGTGGAAAAAAAACATATATAAGTCGCTCCGGAGTATAAGTCGCATTTTGGGGGGCAATTTATTCGACAAAATCCAACACCAAGAACAGACATGAACGAGCAACAACAGGCTAAACGATACGGTATGCTAACGTGACAAACACAAACGAGGAGCTGAGAATGGGCCTGACGTAACATTCAGTTATTTAAAAAAAACTATTACATAAATAACACGTTTATAAAACCATCTGTGTCACTCTAATTCATTAAATCCATCGATCGTCCTTTGTCAACAATGCCGTGTGCCGCGCCGCAGTTCAAATTATTCCACAGGCCCATACAACGATATATAAACTATATTTTAAATAACTATCACATAAACAACAATATTATCAAACCATTTGTGTCACTCCAAATCATTAAATCCATCGATCAAATTTCTCGTCTTTTATCGATCGTCCTTTGTCAACAATGCCGTGTGCCGCGCCGCAGTTCAAATTATTCCACAGGCCCATACAACGATATATATAAACTATATTTTAAACAACTATCACATAAACAACAATATTATCAAACCATTTGTCACTCCAAATCATTAAATCCATCGATCAAATTTCTCGTCCTTTATGTCATCCTGGTGACAGAGGACATGTCCAGAGGATATGGCGCTTTAAAGTGTTAATTACTTTATTTGATTTTTTCTCTCTATTTTTCATGTTTTGAATATGTTCAAGATAAAGATATCAAAGCATGTGAAGTGATCAACTATACTAAAAATAACATGTGAAGTGGTCAACTATACTTGTAAGTGATGTGTTAATGATCAAGTAAAAATGTGTGGAAAAAAAACATATATAAGTCGCCCCCCCACCCAAACTATGAAAAATACCGCGACTTAAAGTCCGAAAATTACGGTATTTGACTTATTTCACTGATTTGCCGTTTGCATGCCCTTAAGACACGTGACTCTGACATCCCATCAATACGGAGACAATTTTTGGTATTTTAATGCGGAAATTTACTATTTGACTGCTTTTCCAGCTGCTTTTCTATATTTTTCTTTTGGGCGCGGATAGGCGAATGCAGATCCCAAACTTTCACGTATGACACGTATGATGCAGTTGATTGCCTTTTTAATCATCTAGGAAACCTGTGCATGTGTGTTCATAGAACACAAACGGCGAATCCTACTTCCGACACTGATGTCTGACTTGGCATTCAATTGTTTCAATGTCTTTAGGCTCTATTTTGACGGACAGGTCAATGTGCGCTTGGCGTAGAAATGATTGCGTCCCCATTTTGTGCTGGGGCCCTGGACAATTTTAGGTCATCCGCAAGTGGAGGTCTGCTTGCAGTTTTTCTCAGCTGTGTTCACTCCCACAACAAAGCAAACGCCCCTATACAACTGTGCCCGTCTATTAAAATACAAAAATGAAGAAAAACTCTACCATTTGCGGACAATTAGACTGCATTTCGCATTCGATTTGTGCTGGGCATTAAAAGAGGTTTGTCTATTCCCTTTGCGATTTCCCCATCAGAGTCAAGAATCTTTCTTAAGGGTGCCCTAATGGTGAATCTGACACCAATGTCAGACTTGACATTTCACTCGTCCAGATGCCAATCTTTGAGTTCCCTGTGGCAAATTCCCTCTTAGAGAGAAGGGTTTTACTTTAGGGCGTTCAGTGTCCAGAGACGACTCTTTGTGTTTTGTCTTTTTTTAAGTGTGCGCAAATAGTGATTCGGACTTTTGACACCAATGTCACAGTTATTGAATTTCCGTTGTTTCAACAGCAAATTGATTTCCTTACTGCAAATTACCCATCTGCCTGTTTTCAAACTAATCAGTATTTTTACAGCGAATCCCACTTCTGATGCCAAAATGGTATGTGACCCTGCTTGAACATGACAAAGCCTTCATAAAGCCCAAAGCAGTGAATCAATTTCCAAGATTTGTCTTAGTCACGTACTATCATGGTGGTTAAAAGACTTCCAAAGCCTTGAGGATGAGCTACTGTTGCATCTACAACAGTTGACACGGTAGTCAGTTTAACTTATGACACACATGTCCAAACACATTTTCATCATGTTTATGTTTATCTTTTTTTTTGTCCAGCACTGCTTCAAGCATGTTTGTTAAAACCATCAAAAGCAGCAGTACTGAGTTTCCATCTTTTCTGGGCAGTGTACATTAAAAATGTTCCTCATATGTCAGTAAAGTCATTCATAATGGCAAACGTTTTACCCCCAAAATGTCTCTTAAGAAGCAACAGTGACTTTGAGGATTCTCTGACGGGTATCAGCTCGTCTGCCTTCTGCCTCCATGTTTGTGCTCTTTGCTGCCCGCCATCTGTCTCGCTCGGCAGCCTTTCAGAGTTATTCAAAGAGCAACAAAAAGCCTGAAGAGACGATAGCTACGCTCAGTTGAGCCTCAAACGTCGTATGGGGCTGTCGTTTTCTCTCGCCTCTAACAAAACTCAACAGGGGGAACAAGTGTGACTCCGCAGAGTGACAAAAAGTCGGCTCCAAAGTCAAGTGTTGGCTATGTTGAGACGACTGTGTATTATTCATATGTTTGACTTTTTTTTTAAGCCGCTTAATCCTGAACACTGACACATTCTGTTTAAAAGAGGACAGTGGACCCCCCGAATATTTGCAGTTTGGCACCCACATATTAGCAAATTTCATTTTCAATATTTTTTTGTCATTTGATATTTCTGTCACCGCAGCCTCATTTCCCCATTTTTTGGGTGGAAAACGTGGTGTTGCGTTATATCAGCATTTTTTTTGTTTTACAATTGAATTTTACACATTATGTCACAATTGTGGTAAAAATTCAAAATAATGTGTTTCTTTTTTTTTTTACCTGTCATTTCAATAGGGCTGTGTAGACTTTTTATATCCAGGCAGAAACCTTGGAAAAGCTTTATATTGTGGTTTTTAGTTGATCCTTTTTGAATTTTTACATGTGATTGTGGTGCAGCTGTTGCGTTTCATACCTTATCCCTGATGCCTTGTCGGATGTTTTCCCTCTCTGCCTCCATTTTGGCGTACTTGGCCTTCCGTTCCTCCTCTTGCTGCCTCAGTGCCTCTTGCCTCTCCTCCTCTTTCTTCTGGGCATCGGGGTCTTTTTCCTCCTCGCCGCCCAGCATCTTGCCCATGTCTTTGGTGGCCCCTGAAACATGTGTGAGGGAAAAATGTGTTAAACTCAACTGTGTATAATTTTACCCTGAGACTATGTCAGATTTTACTACCATTGTTCATGGGGTACAGATAAATAAATACTCACACTCACTCACTCACTCACTCACTCACTCACTCACTCACTCACTCACTCACTCACTCACTCACTCACTCACTCACTCACTCACTCACTCACTCACTCACTCACTCACTCACTCACTCACTCACTCACTCACTAAATGAAAACACCGTAGAAGGTTTCATACATTTGCATCAACACAGCTAAAATGTTTCCTCAAAAAGGAAAAAGGTCGACACAAAGTGCCAGCATAGAGCCGAGATGGTTAAACATCCTGAGAGTCAAACACAAAACTCCGTCACTTGAAACCAAAGCTTAAGTGCCCGACAGCAGAGGTGAGCTGCTCAGATGAAAGTGGCTGCACTAAATTATTACTCATTCTCTTGATCGTCTTTGTGTCTCCCGGAGGGGATTAGCATCTCTTCATGCAAAGCGGCCACTCGGACCTCAGGTTAGGACTCGAGGACAAAGAGCCTGACAGCGACTCTGATAATTGGGACGATGAGACCAAATTGTAAGGCTTGTCGCATAGTCTCATCTCCATTTTGGGCTCTTTAGATGTGCTAAACATGGGATAATATTGTTTAGCAGTGACATCACGCATGAACTAGTTGCCACCATAATGATGTTGGGGTCATAGTTTTTAATTAAATCCTCCAAGTGGCATACACGGAACTATATATTTTCAGTATTATGCCGTAAAAGATGCTAGAGTCAATAAATGAAGGCAATGCAGCCACTCAAAACATCATCCATGGCAGTCCTGGAAGGAGGATGCTCCCATCTGAGCGCCCTTCTCAAGGTTTGGAGTTTTTCCTTGCCCACCTGGGTGCTACGATCTGAGGATGCCGTTAATATTTGTCAACTATGGGCACGTGAAGCCTTTGAGACGTTTCTGTGATTAAGAACTGTATAGTAAATAAATTTGACTTGATTTTACGAAGCCGCATTTTTCCATTTCAGTAATTCAGTAGATCAAAGCATTCAATGTGTGAATTTGAGTTGCCCACTCATTTTCTTTATATTTTGCGATGCATGACGAGCGGGTTGGACTGTGTTGCGCGGTGCATAGCAGTATAAAGAAATGTGATGGTGCCACAACATACATACATAGCAAGATAGCAACACTTCTCACAGACGTGTGCCTTCCACTCCGTGAAAAAAAAGCTCGATTATTGCAGCTTTGCTGTGACGTTTGTGTCTCTTCATAAAATCTGGTCTGTTTTATCTGATTGCGCGCACCATCCGGGCTCCCTTGGAGGCCGGGGCGCGGAAAATGGAAGCAGCATTATTAGCAGTATTCCATTTGAAAGGAACTTATTCCATCTTCAAACGTTTATGATTTGTGTTTTTCAACATCTGACTGTATGTTCTAAAAATGTGTTATTTGAGTGATTAAAAACGATTGCGTTTTCACAGCAAATCCTCGAAATGATCAAACTGCAATTTAAGTAGCTGCTCCAAACAAAGGCAGCTCAATTTCAACCATCCTTGAGACATTTGCAAGTATCGTGCCGTTACAGACATATCCATCAAAATCTGTACCAATTAGTGAAGATAGTAATTGTTTCAAATTTTCTTGAAGGCGTTACTGATACTAATATAGGATTTTATTTCAACAGTCCACTCAAGAAGACACATGACCATTTCATGTCATCAGTTTTGAACCAAGAACCTTTGACTCGGAAGCAGGCATGCCATCCACAGCTTGGTTAAAGGACAATAACTGTTCAACTGCAGCTGTCAGAAGCACTTAAAAGCAACATTTGCTGGAAAATAAAGCTAAATGTTGAAATCTCCCAGCAGGGAGCGGTATGCGAACGTTTTTTCCTCAGACTAATCCAGATGGTCAGCATGTGTGTTCTCGCATGTGTACGCTGTCACTGCGGTTCTCCTTTCCAGTCCAGTGCTTCCACAGCGGCAACTCGCCAAACATCCACCTGCACTCTGTGCGCACTTTCAACGCACCGGAAACAAATTGATTTTAACCAGAAGCGAACCTCGCCGTCTCACGGGAGAAAATCTCCTGAAAAAAAAAAGCTAGGCAAGCCCCTCATTCTGCCTCTAGAGGAAATATCGGACGCAGCCATCTGCTTGAGGCGGGAAAATTGATGAGACGGCGGTGACCCGGAGGTGCCCGGCTGCCGTTTGGAAGGCGAGGCGTTGACAGGCCGGGACAAGCACCCGTCCGTCGTCGTACAGGCGGGGTGACGACTAATTAATGAACTCAGACGACGTTGGTGTTGGCAAGGACTTTGCTCACACCAAGGAATTTGTCAAGTAATGGTCGCAAACAACACAAGACGCTGGAGTCTATCCATCTGTTTTCTATCCCGCTTATCCTCATTGGAGTCGCGAGCAAGATTGAGAATCTCTAGATGACGTAGGGTGGGATACATCCTGGACTCAGTTACAGTGATTTAACATAGCCTAGATAATTGCTTCTGGTTGGGGTTCATTTGGAGGAATACCCCAGTCAAGGTTTGTCAAAGCACAAGCCTGGAATTTGCTGCTTCAAACCAAAACTGTAGATAACATTACATGGTCATCAATTTTGGTTTCTCCATGTATAAGGCCAGGAATTTGCTGCTTACAACCAGAATGTCCATTTTATGCATAGATTTAGTGCATGGCTACTTTTGACACGTTTTCAGATATACGTATATGAGAGACATGTCCACTGAAATCCGTGTAAGCCACTGAAACTGGGGCTGTTTTTTTTTCTCTCCAGCAGGTGCTACGGAATGAGTTCTGGGAGACTGGTTCAGAGATGTGCAAGAAAAACACCTTTAAAATTTAGCGTCACTCACCCGTCTAGAGTAGCTGATTGCCATTCAGCTTCATTCCAATTCCTGTCATTGGAGCATGAGAACTTGGCCGAAACGCTTGATTTGAAACTGATTCCCGAGCGCGGCACCGCTGCTGCTCACTGCTCCCCTCTCCCCCAGGGGATGGATTAAAATCACACGGGGATGGGTTAAATGCAGAGGACAAATTTCACCACACCCAGGTGTGTGTGTGACGATCATTGGGACTTTAATTAGAAACAAAATGGCATTTTTCTCTTCGTGCTTATCATCATTAGGGTTGTGGTGGAGCCAGAGCTTATCGACTGGTAGACAGTCAATGTTATGGCACATGCGTATAGACAAAGAAGCATTCCCATCTATGGACTATTTATAGTTTTCACTGAACATAACGTGGATGTTTTGGAGGGAAATGTCGGAGGGAGCCGCAGTATACCTATAGGAACCCCCTACTACCACGGGAGAACATTTTAATTCCAAACAAATGGAGACTTTTCAGATCCTCACACCAACCATTTCTTTTAGCACTGAATATGGTGGTGTGTAAAACATTTTGAATTTCACAATGCCCGAAAGAGGCTCTGCTGCTTCCTGCTTCACTCCAGGCTAATATTAAATTCACTGAACAGAAAAGGAAACTTTTTCCTTTACTTTGCTTCTCACAGCTTGAGGGAATTTTGCGGGAATAATAATAGTCATTCTAGCAACTTTTAATTTGCAAATTTTATGAGCTGAAAGTAGACTGTTCACTCAAATCCCGCCGTGGTGACATTTTCTCATCAACTAATTAGCGCCGCCAATCACTGTGAAATGTCATTTAATGCCAGCGTGCGCTCGGAAATGTCTAATGGACTAGTAAGGAGGCATTTCTGCTCATATGCTAATCTATAATAACGCAAATATATAAAAAAAATATTTCCTGCCTCAAGGCAAATAAATGCACTTAAAAACAGCAAAGAATAAATATTAGAACCATATTAGTTCATAGACAGTCATGTTCGCACATTGAACTCTATCGCTAACCAAAACAACAGAATCTCTATATAAACGTCTGCCTGAAAAATTTGCCATCAGGAAAGCAATGTAAGTCTAATTATTTCCGCTACAAAACGCCCTCGTTAGCACATAACCTGTTGTCGAGCCCATTTAAATGCTGTTGCGAGCCTAAATACCAGCACCTAGCGAAGCACGTAATCACTTCATCCCTATTTTACCATTAAAAAATGGTCTTAGGCCTAATTACGTCGGTGCATTAAGTAATTCAAGACTTAAGACCCATTTCAACTCTCTTGCTAACCATAAAAGCAGCACCTATGCAGGCCCATGTAAAGTGATGACCCTTAAAGGTCCACAACGTACGTCCTTGCACAGAATTCTAATCACAAAAACATTTCCACAAATGCAACGCTGTCTTCTTCCACATTTCAAATGCCATTTAGAGTCTCCGCTCAGCTAACCTTGATGTCGGAGGCTAATTAGCTTGTGGTGACAAAGTTGCTGTGCGGCAGCGTGGTGAAGGACGTCCTTCCCTAAAGACTCACTGCATGCGCACCCCCTTGATGCGGACGGCGGGAGAATCAGGGAAGCGATACGAGGGAGCGGGGAGGTGAGTGAGCCCCTACGGATGTGTTGGTTAAGTTTCACGCTCAGAAAATCCATCACGGGGCCCAATGCCTCGTCATTTGGGTACTATTAGCACCATTAGCTCTATGAAATACTGCACATAGATCAGACCTTAAAACAGTGGCTTTTAAATTCGCCAAAGTAGGTAGTTTGGGGATCCACAAATGTGGTATTATTTAAAAAGAGTACAAATGGGGAACCGGTGAGCCAATTAAAAAAAATACAAACAAAAACAACAACTCCTCCCCATCCTAGCTTCGGATCGATTAAAAGCTCGGATCGTATTATGACGTATAATCACTACCAGCCTATGGTAGTAACGTTCAATTAACAGTAAGATTATGCTTGGTAGGTGCAGATTCCTCGGATTGAAAAGGTCTGTGCCTGAAAGGGCACAAATTTAATTTCTGATTCCTGACAGTAGCCCATTATACTGCCGTCGACCTAGTTGTATCATCGGTTCCGTCCCGAAACCTTTGTTCGCAAAACGCCGGTCTTTTAGTGATCCCAAGGGCCAAAAAGAAGTCTGCAGGGTCAAGAGCATTCTCTATTTAGGCTCCAGAGCTTTGGAATGCCCTACCAATAGATATCAGAGCTGCTACCTCAGTAGAAGCATGAAAGACATAATTAACATTTCTATGCTATGGCCTTTAATCAACCTGTGCTGGCCAATTCGACTGCAGTTTGTGATTTCCATCCTGGTAGGTGACAACCAAACTGAAAGTGGTTGTCTGTATTCCACATCAACCAACTGGGACGTGATCTGAGGTGGACCACCTCCTCGCAGACACTGCCATGACAACTGAGGGCGTCTTCCTGCAGCTCTTCATTTTGACTATGGACATCCACATGACTTTTTCTCTGGATTGTTTTTATATTGTGTGTTGCCCACTCTGCATCTGTTACATGTGAAACCCTTTGAGACGCTACTTGATTTGCTTGTCCATGCCATGTCACTTTTCTGTATAAACAATGCATTTTGTGTTTGCGCTATGGACAGGTTTCACCAGACAACATTTTGCCGGAACAGCAAAGAAACAAAAAGAAAATGATTACAAATACCTCTCACCATAAAAAGTAGGAGCCTGTGCACGTTTTTCACTTCAATGGACTGGCCTGTCTCATCATGTGTTCCATATGAGCGCGTGGACATTTAAGCAACAAAGATGGAGTTTCAATTTCTTCCGTGGTCTCACTGGTATGAATATTTTATAACTACCAGCGATCAGGATACTCAAAGCCAGCGAGGCTAACCGACAAGCTCATCAACAATCAGCTTATTTTTCATGCTTTTGGACTGATGAAAATGAATGAAGACTGCTGCCTTGCTTCCTGGACATTTTACTGCTACACAGAGAGTGCTAGTCTGGCGAAGGCGGCAGATGGACGAATGGAAAGTCCCCTGTAAAATGAGCGTTTAGAAGCTTTATGACTCTCCATCAACATTGATAGTCACCTCGTCAATTTAAACCCTAACACACTTTCTGTCCAGTTTTCCTCCTCTTGATTTCCAACACCCTCTTTCCCACATCAATATGTTACACACAGGACAAACATTCAGTAAAATTTCATGTGAAAGCTAAGAAGCAACATATCCACGCATAAGGAAATAACGCAATGCAAGAAAGTTATGACAGTTATGACAAGATGTGCTAAAAGCACAAGGGTGTCTGATAAAGGCGATTTTATGGCATCTCTGTGGTAAACAGGATAAGGCTGAAGGTTGATCAAGGTGTTTAGAACCGACCTCACAGTGGCTGGGCTTAGGGAATGATAAGCAGGGTTCAGGAAAATTCCCAAAGGATTCCGGGATGGTTTGATGTTTTTCCTTCGTGTGGCAACATCTGCAGATCAAGGTCGTTGGAACCTTGCATAGCGATAAGGGGGTTGCCATGACAACTACTGTAGGTAGAGCCAGCTCTTGAATGTCAATGGCAATCAAAAAGAAGGAAGCAATAAAACTACATGACTACTGACCCCCATCTCCAACCATTACATGCTGAAACACTGGACAAAACCCACTAGAGTCCTTTCTTTATACTTAGCAGTAGCTTTGGTGGTTCGGAAGATGAATGATAATAATAATAATTTAATTTATAATGCACTTTACATTTCAGAGAAATCTCAAAGTGCTACCTTCCTTCATAAAGGTTGGCCAGGAGCAACATATGCTAATTAGCTTAAAGCTTGCATCCAAGGACCTTTCCTTAGCATTTGTAGAATTCAAACGATTCTATTGTCTTGACCCGTAAGTTCTTGAGAGTCAGTTCACTCGGCTAGAATCGCAGAGGAAATTACCTAGGTTAAAACGAGAATCCAAAGAAGCACTTGAGTGTCTCTTCTGCAGCCAGGCAGATGGGAGAAACGCAAGCTGGATGTTTACTTTCACACTTGACGGTAACTGTTCATTTTTACAATAAAGAGGTTATTGGTCAACAATGGCTTGTCTCTGTTTCATTGTGAAAGCAGACGCGACAGCGTATTGTCTGTCTTTTTGCTATTTCGGGCCTGTTTTTGGTGAGAAACATGGGTGTTCTCGGCACTTGAGTTTGTTATATCGTTTGTGAGGACAGGGTTGCACAGTTTACAAGTGCCTATGCTACCAGTTTCATTTTAAGAAAAAGTATGTCCACACGCTTAAGGCGTCACTATTGACTTCAGCAAGGTGTCTGTGTCCAAAACACGTAATTGGCGATTGATTAGCCAACCTCAACATATGTATACTGGAACCATCATTGCGGAGAATAGACCTTTCAGCTTTGAATGAACTTTTGGCGGTCAACTGGGGATTCATTTCATCCTAAAGCAGGATCTTGTGTTCTCTACTTAGTTGGAAGCGCTGGAGTACTCAAAAGCACCCACAAAGAAGTGTGGATGGTCACAGGATTAGATTTTACATAACGGAGACTGTGAGATCATGCGCACTTTAATGTGTGTGTATGTGTGTGTGTGCTCGATGCTGCCAAATAAGAACAAAATGTACGAGTCTTCATTGCCAACCAGGATGTTGCTGCGCGTGTTTGTGTGTGTGTGTGTGTGTGTGTGTGTGTGTGCGTGCGTGTCTGTGTGTGTGTGTGTGCGTGATGATGAGAGTGCAGGTTTCCTGGGTGAGTGACCATATGAGGACATTTCCCCAGAGGATGGACCAAAGAAGAAGGGCCTTGGATGAGTGTAAGGACAAAATGAAGGCTTAAAACGACAGGATGGCTCTGTGTGGTTCAATTTGAGCAACAAATGTGAACACGTAGAAAGTGAGGACTCCAACAAAAAGGGAATTTGCCTTCTTGAGCTCTATTTGGAAGTAGGTATACTAGCTAGTCGTAATTTAGCCTGGCTCATATTATTTGGGTAGAGGCTTTTGGAAGTCGTCACAAAACATAAAATTCACAATTTCATCCCTTCCATGGTTTTTACATTCCAAAACCCAAAATTTTAATTGTAATCGTAATTGTATCCCAACCTGAAGCTTAAATTTCAAAGTATTTTAACCTATGTCGCAGGATGTGGGTGAAACAAGAAAGTCTGAATTTTAGAATCCAAAGCCTTCAAATTTTAATGAACTCCTACTAGGGAATTCAATCAGAAGCAGGTATACTGGTCAGATAGGTGATGTTAAACTGTGGTGGATTTTAAGCTTCAGGGAATCACTCTTCACTAAAAATATAATGTCCAATCTGTGTGTACGTAGTCAAACAGCTATCAGTTAAGGTTTAAAGAGTAATGTTACAATAATAAATCTGACAGAATGCAGCCGTCAAGTCGAATCGCATTCTCCCAATTTGGCCAACTTCTTCAAAGTCAAATGGAGGTTACGGCCGTTTCGTGCTGTTCAAAGAGCCGCGTGGGTGCAATTCAACTCCCACGCTGGGTTTCTGTAAGCCTCAGACCTTGAACAGTTGAGAAGAGAAAAATGTTTTAAAAATCAAGTGAAATCAGCTCTGAGTCGCTTTTTCTCTCACGCTGATCTGTCTGTGCTGGAAGCTTTTTGGTAGTTTCTCCTCCTCACAGTGTGCTAACAGTTAACAAGTCTGGGGTTGCTGGGCTAATGAGATCTTTTTTTTAAGAATTGACTTGTGCCAAAGTTTTTCTATCATTGAACGGACTATTTTCCCCCTCTGTAGATTACTTGTCAAGGCGCAGAGAGGCAGAGAGGACATTTCGTCTTGCATGTTTATTGTTTATTTATTTAATCTTGTTTATTTACTATATATGTTGACACTTTCGTCTGCTGTTTATTGTTTATTTGTTCTATCTTGGATCCATCCATCCATCCATCCATCCATCCATCCATCCATCCATCCATCCATCCATCCATCCATCCATCCAACCATCCATCCATCTCTCTCTGGCGCGTCTGACAATTTGGTGAAAAGCAGACTAGACTTTAGACCAGCTAAAAGCCGGTCTAAGATGTGGCGCAGTGATGTCATGCTATTTTAGTGGATTTGATCTAGGCGCAGGCAGACAGATTCTGCGCTCCGCTGATGTGTTGTGCATGTCATCAGATTTCCTCCATAAATATGACAGTGTGCACAAATCCTCTGAATCATCAATTAAAAATCTATTAATTGAATGTATTATTATCATAATTATTGTCATTATTATTGTAATTTTTCTATTATTCTCCTATTACTACTACCACTACTACTAATAATAATAATAACAATTATTATTATTATCATCATTGAGAATCTATTTTGAAAAACACCCATTTCTAACTGCACCGTCTACTGAAATACACAGTTAAACTACATTTTGCGCCAGAATTGCGCTGGGCATGAAAATAGGGCTCAAAGACTTCAACAGTGCTTCTTTTTCACACTTGTGAAGTTATGAAAAGAAAACATGCGGCTCAACAATTGTACAGTTAATGAATGTTTTGAGATTATTTCTAATCATAAAATTCATTTCCATTTGGATTATTTCCCAAGGGAAATCTATCTAAGTTTCAGACGGTGTTTGACTGGGGAGGTTTCATCACATTTTATGTAATCAAATTAAAATATTATGAAATTAAAAAAAAGCATGTTTTATGCCAGCACAGGGAGAAGAAACCCCAAAATACAATACACTTTTTCTCATTTCATTTCATCTAGTAAGCAAAATGTTCATATAGCTAACTGCGAAAGAAAGAGGAGACCGTAAAGGACAAGACACCAACACACTCACACACTCATATGGACAGGCTACATTTATCACCCTGGAAGACTCACCGAAAACAAGGTCGACCACACACCTTAGGACTTCACAAGACACACGACAATTCAATGGCAACTGGAAGAAAATCACCATCAGATTAAACCTTTGTGACTTGGCAGCTACCTGAGCTAAGACAAGGATTGAATAGAAGAAAAGAATCAGTCGCCTTTGGGGGGGGGGGGGGGGGATGGGAATTATTGTACTGTGTTTAGATTAAAGTATTTTAAAAAAGTCACATTCAGGTGGAAAACGGGTCATCAACAAGCAGGCAAAATTGCTTTAATTAAAGTCATATTTGCTTGAGAAAAAACATTGTAATTTTACAAGAATGCTTAGTAATTTCTGATAATTAAATTGTATTTTGCCCCTCCGTGAGTCGTCACCTTATCGTGGTGGAGGGGTTTGCGTGCCCCTATGATCCTAGGAGCCATGTTGTCTGGGGCTTCATGCCCCTGGTAGGGTCACCCATGGCAAACGGGTCCTAGGTGAGGGGCCAGACAAAGCACGGCTCATCAGCCCCTTATGATGAAAAAAATTAATGGATAACGTTTTCCCTCGCCCGGACGCGGGTCACCGGGGCCCCCCTCTGGAGCCAGGCCTGGAGGCGGGGCTCGAAGGCGAGCGTCTGGTGGCCGGGCCTTCGCCCATGGGGCCCGGCCGGGCTCAGCCCGAAAAGGAAACGTGGGTCCCCCTTCCCATGGGCTCACCACCTGTGGGAGGGGCCAAAGGGGTCGGGTGCATTGCAAGCTGGGCGGCGGCCAAAGGCAGGGACCTTGGCGGTCTGATCCCCGGCTGCAGAAGCTGGCTCTTGGGACATGGAATGTCACCTCTCTGGCTGGAAAGGAGCCCGAGCTGGTGTGCGAGGCAGAAAAGTTCCGACTAGATATAGTCGGACTTGCCTCCACGCACAGTTTGGGTTCCGGTACAAGCCCTCTCGAGAGGGGCTGGACTCTCTTCCACTCTGGAGTTGCCCACGGTGAGAGGCGTCGAGCAGGTGTGGGTATACTTATTGCCCCCCGGCTGGGCGCCTGCACATTGGGGTTCACCCCGGTGAACGAGAGGGTAGCCTCCCTCCGCCTTCGGGTGGGGGGACGGGTCCTGACTGTTGTTTGTGTCTATGCACCAAACGGCAGCTCAGAGTACCCACCCTTCTTGGAGTCCCTGGAGGAAGTGCTGGAGAGCGCTCCTTCTGGGGACTCCGTCGTTCTACTGGGTGACTTCAATGCTCACGTGGGCAATGACAGTGAGACCTGGAAGGGCGTGATTGGGAGGAACGGCCCCCCCGATCTGAACCCGAGCGGTGTTCTATTGTTGGACTTCTGTGCTCGACACGGATTTTCAATAATGAACACCATGTTCAAACATAAGGGTGTCCATGTGTGCACTTGGCACCAGGACACCCTAGGCCGCAGTTCGATGATCGACTTTGTAGTCGTGTCATCGGATTTGCGGCCGCATGTTTTGGACACTCGGGCGAAGAGAGGGGCGGAGCTGTCAACTGATCACCACCTGGTGGTGGGTTGGCTCCGATGGTGGGGGAAGATGCCGGTCCGACCTGGCAGACCCAAACGTTCTGTGAGGGTCTGCTGGGAACGTCTGGCGGAATCCCCTGTCAGGAAGAGCTTCAACTCCCACCTCCGGCAGAGCTTTTCCCACGTCCCGGGGGAGGCGGGGGACATTGAGTCCGAGTGGACCTTGTTCCGCGCCTCCATTGTTGAGGCGGCCGACCGGAGCTGTGGCCGTAAGGTCATTGGTGCCTGTCGTGGCGGCAATCCCCGAACCCGCTGGTGGACACCGGCGGTAAGGGATGCCGTCAAGCTGAAGAAGGAGTCCTATCGGGCCGTTTTGGCCTGCGGGACTCCGGAGGCAGCTGACAGGTACCGGGTGGCCAAGCGGAACGCGGCTTCGGCGGTTGCTGAGGCAAAAACCCGGGCGTGGGAGGAGTTCGGCGAGGCCATGGAGAATGACTTCCGGACGGCTTCGAGGAAATTCTGGTCCACCATCCGGCGTCTCAGGAGGGGGAAGCAGTGCAACGTCAACACTGTTTACAGTGGAGATGGCGTGCTGCTGACCTCGACTCGGGACATCGTGTGTCGGTGGGGAGAATACTTCGAAGACCTCCTCAATTCCACCGACACGCCTTCCATTGTGGAAGCAGGGCCTGGGGACTCTGAGGCGGACTCTCCAATCTCTGGGGTTGAAGTCACTGAGGTAGTTAAAAAACTCCTCGGTGGCAAGGCCCCGGGGGTGGATGAGATCCGCCCGGATTTCTTAAGGGCTCTGGATGTTGTGGGGCTGTCATGGCTGACACGTCTCTACAGCATCGCGTGGACATCGGGGACAGTGCCTCTGGATTGGCAGACTGGGGTGGTGGTTCCCCTCTTTAAGAAGGGGGACCGGAGGGTGTGTTCCAATTACAGGGGAATTACACTCCTCAGCCTCCCTGGTAAGGTCTATTCAGGGGTGCTGGAGAGGAGGGTCCGTCGGGAGGTCGAACCTCGGATTCAGGAGGAACAGTGTGGCTTTCGTCCTGGCCGTGGAACAGTGGACCAGCTCTTCACCCTCAACAGGATCCTCGAGGGTGCATGGGAGTTCGCCCAACCAGTCCACATGTGTTTTGTGGACTTGGAGAAGGCGTTCGACCGTGTCCCTCGGGAGGTTCTGTGGGGGGTGCTTCGGGAGTACGGGGTACCGAGCCAACTGATAAGGGCGGTTCGGTCCCTGTATCACCGATGCCAGAGTGTGGTCCGCATTTCCGGCAGTAAGTCGGATTCGTTCCCGGTGAGGGCTGGACTCCGCCAAGGCTGCCCTTTGTCACCGATTCTGTTCATAATTTTTATGGACAGAATTTCTAGGTGCAGCCGAGGCGTTGAGGGTGTCCGGTTTGGGGACCTCAGCATCGCGTCTCTGCTTTTTGCAGACGACGTTGTGCTGTTGGCTTCTTCAGGCCGTGATCTCCAGCTCTCACTGGAGCGGTTCGCAGCCGAGTGTGAAGCGGTCGGGATGAGGGTCAGCACCTCCAAATCCGAGTCCATGGTCCTCGATCGGAAAAGGGTGGAATGCCCTCTCCGGATCGGGGATGAGATCCTGCCCCAAGTGGAGGAGTTTAAGTATCTTGGGGTCTTGTTCACGAGTGAGGGGAGGATGGAGCGCGAGATCGACAGGCGGATCGGTGCAGCGTCGGCAGTAATGCGGACTCTGTACCGGTCCGTCGTGGTAAAGAGAGAGCTGAGCCAAAAGGCAAAGCTCTCAATTTACCGGTCGATTTACGCTCCTACCCTCACCTATGGTCACGAGCTATGGGTCGTGACCGAAAGAACGAGATCCCGGATACAAGCGGCCGAAATGAGTTTTCTCCGCAGGATGTCCGGGCTCTCCCTTAGAGATAGGGTGAGAAGGTCGGTCATCCGGGAGAGACTCGGAGTAGAGTCGCTACTCCTCCACGTTGAGAGGAGCCAGATGAGGTGGCTCGGGCATCTCATCAGGATGCCTCCTGGACGCCTCCCTGGGGAGGTGTTCCGGGCATGTCCCACCGGTAGGAGACCCCGGGGACGACCCAGGACGCGCTGGAGAGACTATGTCTCTCGGCTGGCCTGGGAACGCCTTGGGATCCCCCGGGATGAGCTAGATGAAGTAGCTGGGGAGAGGGAAGTCTGGGAGTCCCTCCTGAAGCTGCTGCCCCCGCGACCCGACCCCGGATAAGCGGAAGAAGATGGATGGGATGGATGAAATTGTATTTTGGCAGAAACCATATTCTTAGTTGAATGAAATCATACATCTTGAGGAGAAATGTGGCAAACGTACCAGAACTGTACTGTACATACAGTCATTCATTCTAAAGTCGTATTTCTTTTATGAAAGAAAGTGAGATGAGCCAGCTCTGTCAAAGCCAAAAGCTAAGCAGAGCACCAGCGTTGTTGGATGCACAATAACACCGTACAACAGCCAGAAACCCCCCAATGACAACAAAGCTTACAGCTGCACCGCGCCACGATTTCCGGCAGCCATATTGTCCCAGGGTCACGCTTGACCCGCAGTAGAGGGGAGTCTGCACTTGTTCCTTTGAAATGAGAAGGGATAGACCCCTAATTCAAAACCGTCTGATTTAAACAGGGCTGTTCGGAAATGGCTACTGTAATTTTTCACCCTTAGGCTATTTTGACAGCTGGAAACGGTTTTAATTTGTGTGAAAATTGAATAATTCATCTCCGTGAATGCAATATGTTGGACATCCAATACAAACGTTCTGCAGAATTGTTACCCCAGCTCTTGTACGCGACCTCATTAGATTGCCCAATATTATACAAGTTAAGTGTGTCAAGCGCTCCCCTTGTTGGATCGTGCTCTGAACATCCCAAAAGAGCTTCTTTTTGCTAAACGCTTTTTTATCAGTTGGCGGCATATGCAGTAGCTGACGGCTACGTGATTTTCCATTTTATACGAGGAGGTTCCATCTCATGCATGCCTGGCAAATCTGACTTGTCAAAATAAGGAGCCAGAACAAGCAACAGGAAGCGGACGTTAACAGTCGCCAATCATTGGATGCCAAACGGTGGGAACACAGTGGCCTGTCATCTCCCCTCTCGTTGCTTCACGGCTCAGCGGGCCGAACCAAACTGAGCCAATGCGCACGGGCTTGGAAAGACAATTACCTTAAGAAGAGCAAGGAGGAGGAAGAACGCCTAAAGGAGCAGGCCGTTAACACACCACCTGCGACTTGATCCCAATGAACCGATGCAAGTACCGACAACTCTATGCAATATCGTTTATATTTTTGTTTAAAGTAGACTAAAAAGACTCTCAACAATATTTGCATCACTTCACAATTATTAAGGCCAGAAAATGACGTGTCATTACATAAATCCATTGATACTTCCTGTCAGAAATAATAACATAAAGAGCAAATATGTAGTCACAGCAGACAGATGCTTGACAATAATAATACATACCAACAAATATGCCACAAATCAGTAGAAGGGACCAACAGATTATGACAATGCTCAATTATTGATCTGTAGTTTGACCTATATATTTATATCTAGCACGCTGTCTTTTATGACTGTACCTGTGGTTCTCAGATGAAAGATATGATTTATCAAGAAAAACTGTATCAAAACACATTGTTGGTTACACTACAATTTTCCAGCGTCAATACTGATGAAAAGTAAATGAATAAATAAATGTATCTGATGTCTCAATGTCAAATAAGGTAGCAGGCGGGGCTGATAGGATTGCTCTTGGCGCTTTTCTTCCCCTCCTCCCCTACGGTGTCTTATTAGGGTCACCTCGTGATTAGCAAAAAATAAGAAAAGACAGATTTACAGCCATAGGCAAGCGATCAATCAATAGCAAGTAGTGGGTGACTTGATGTCACATCCCTTCCCAACATGGTTCCAAAATGAAACAGGAGGATTCTTTTGGCAAATGCAATACCAAACACAAATATGAGAAAATATTACAAAATTGCTTCCTTCACCCATCAAGACCTCAACGTGGAAGCTCCTGAGTTACATTTTGTGCCATCAATTAATGTCCCACAGAAGTGAACACCAGATATATATACCTAAAAACTATTCTTGTTAAAAAAAATCTAATTTCCAATGAATGTGAAATATTGCAGAGTAAGCATTCATGCTAAATGCTCATAGTAGTTTGTCACCTTGAAATTGATCCTAAAGGGCAGCAGAAGCTAAGATAACAGCACGCGTAGCTTCTTTCATCGCATTATGGGTTATACACTTTGATCACTAACACCCATATTTGAGCACACACACACACACACGTACACACACACACACACACACACACACACACACACACACACACACACACACACACACACACACACACTTGTCCCCCCGCAGTTATGCCTTTGACTCCAATTTCCGCAGCAGCCTTTCTATGCTAATGCCAGCGGCTCCCATTCAATCCATCTTTAGAGAGGCTCGGTCGGCGAATTAGCTCAGCGGATGTGTGGCTTCCCGCCATGCATAATCACCTGGGTTTCATCTCCAACCTCAAGCCCTGCCACTCCCCTGGGGCAAGAGCCCAAGATAAATGTGATTTTAACGATAACCATGGCTGCATTAATCAATCACGCGACAGATGACGAGAGGACCCTCCTGTTTATGTTTGCAGCATTTTCACTGGGGAGATTTCGTCAACGTAGTGTATTTACATTTAAAGGCCATGCTAGAAAAGAAATAAATCAAGAAATGAAGCATGTTTACTGGCATCACACGCGTCCCACTATTTGGGAACTGGGATCTGGGACTGTTTCAAGAGATTAAAGCCATATTTTGAGTAAAAAGTTATCATATGAGAAAAAAAATGTACAGGGATGAAATAATATTTTTCTGAGGAACGTAAGTTGGAAAGCCAACTTTCTGAAGAGAAAACATCAAAATTTTACCAGAACAAATTGAGAAAACTCATAATTTTATAAAATCTTTCAAGAAAAAAAGTCAGGCGCTTACAAGAACAGTTGAATTTTCTTCAATAAAAAAAAAATCATTTTATGAGGTAGTCATCAGGTGATACAAACTGTTATTTCAAGAGATTGTATTCTTGAGGAAAAAGGCACAATTTTATGAGTCTTCATGAGATCCCCACCCTCCCTCCAAAAATAAACACCAGAATAAAGTTGTATTCTCATAAGAAAATGTTTTGTTTTGTTTCTTTTTTTTGCAAGGCGGATAATAATTTCTCAGCAGGGCAAAAGGGATAAAATTGAAGTATTACAATTTCTTTTTAGAGCATAGTACTTCATTGAGACTTGTTTATACAGGAAAAAAGTCATAAGATCTTTTTTTTTTTCTGTAGAAATAAATTGGGGAAATGAATTAGAATGCTTGCTTTTTCCATGAGCTATTAAATTAATCAAGAAGTTGTGATCATGTTTTGTAACCATGTATGTGGAAATGTATTATACGACTCTCTCGCGTTGCTACGGAAACCAACAAATGTCTCCCCATTTGTGGGCGTACCTAATGTGAATTATGAAAGCTCCGTGAAAAAAAGTCGTAGAAAGATGACAAATATTTACACAGAGGCGTCCTTGTAATAAAAATGCTCGATGAAAGAAGAGTAAAAGCGTCACCGTGTCGCCTGTGTGTGCGCGGCTGTGATTTATTTTACCTTGGAAGCGGCTATGACAGTTATTAGGAGGAATAACTCTTTTGTGTGGCCTCCATTTTAATGATGTAACGGTGTGCAATAAAACCGTGCGCGCCAGCCGCTTTCATTCTCATTACCAAACATGTGGCTATTGATTCTTTGCATTGTTTTTTATTTTTGCATGAACTTAATTAGCATCATTCACCACGGCATTTGCGATGAACTCTGACCTCTTTGTTTTGTTACCGTCTGATTTTTTGTTTGCCGCTGATCATTTTTCATCTCTATTTTAATCATTATTGGTGTTTTCACACTCACACATTTTCAACACATTTATTTTCATTTTGGCTGTTGCTGCTTACAGTGAGTGTCAGTGGGCGTACTCGACAACAATCCAAGTGAACTTTCGGCACTGAACTCTCGATGTGTTTTTTGATTTCATTTTGCAGGCGTTGCTGTGTTATGACTAAGCGACGATCAAGGAGGGCAGTACATTTAAGACAACATTGTTTTCAGGAATGCTGATAACCTTGTTGGGTTTGATCGCGGTTGAAGGAGCGCAATGCAGTGCAGTGCAGAAGAAAAATCTCAGCATGCCGTTCCATCGGCAGATTTCATCACATCACAGTACAATGTGGTCCGCATCCCAAGCAGGGTTGATGTTGGAGGATCTCTACAAGTGCTCTGATCAGGCGCAGGCCGATCAGGCAACCACCACTCCGACGCCACTTTGAAGCACAGGCAAAAGCGCCTTTTCAAAAGAGCGAGAAGCAAAGCAAGAATCCATCTCATATTTTTCTGCGAGGCGTTAAATGCTAGGGTGAGCAAAAAGACTAGGAATATTCAACACAGAAAACAGTTGAAGTGATGTTTTAACATAAGCAATGTTAGCCACTGGATGATTGTAAAACTAAAATAAATAAAACCATGTAATGGGTTTTGTGTTGGTCTTAATAATGGGATAGTAGGATCGTTATTCAATTGAATTTCGATCAATTTTCAACTGAAATTTTTGGATTGTTTTCAGTTCTTTTGTGATATCTTTTTTCAAATGTTCAATGTTCATTTGTTTAGTTTTTGTCTAAAATGTGTATGTTGTCTAATAGTTTAGTTGTAATGTCTCTTTTTTAATTCAAGTATTATTGTCACCTATTTATATTTGAGTAATTTTCATTTGATATGTTATATATATGGTTGTCCTAAAATACGCTATATAAATAAAGTTGGATTGCTTTGGCTCTCATTTGGTACAACTGCATCGAATGTTTTGACTCGTGCGAGTCTTATGAGCAAATTTATAGTTTTTAATATCAATACCCACGATCATGGTGAAATGTAACGTTCAGAGTGTTTCCTCACTCGGCTGTGGAAGGCTTGTATGCAATCTGTCCTGACGCGACCTCGCCCTTGTTATTAGAGCTCCATTCTTCAATCAGACCAAGTCGGCAAGCGCACATATCCGACGCCGGGCGATTCTAAAAGGAGGCTGTCAAGGCAAGGTCAGGCAGGACGCTGCTAGGTATTATTAGACCCATGTGCCCACGCTGAGCCTTTAATGGTGAGAATTCAGGTTCTCTCAAGAGCATCACTAATTGAAATATACGCACAACATTAGCCTCCATTCACAATCACGACAAGATCATAAAAGCTGAGATTGAGGATTGTTATTTAGTGAAGATGTGTCATTCTGTATGGGGAATGCTTTTACAGCAGGGGTCACCAACTGCGGTCCTAAAGGGCGCCAATCCAACCTGTTTTAGGTGCGCCCTTACTACAACACACCTCATTCAAATGATCAGCTCATCAGCAAGCTCTATTAAGCCTGATATATTCTCTTCGCTTTTATTTTAGTTTCTTTTAGGATAGTTTTATTTACTCTGCTGCGTGCCGTCATCGGGCACACTGAGACAAACAACCATTCACACACACACCTATATATATATGGGGAGCTCGCAGGTACGGGGAGAACATGCAAACTCCGGAGGGCCGGGGGTGGAATCGAACCTGCAACCTCTGAACTGTGAGGCAGATGTGCTAAACAGTGCTCCACTGTTCCACCCAACCTTGAAAATGTGAAAATTTAATTGTAGACAATTTTTTTCCATGTTGGTTGTAGCTAAATCCAAATCTAATTTAATGAATAATAAGTTTAATCTTTCATGAATTTTAGTCAAGCAAGTTCAAAGTCCTAAAAGTCCGACTTCAATCTGACCCGAGTCCCCCACTTCACATTTCACATCATGGCTCGATGCGCCACTGTCCTTTGTGGGGCTATCAGTGACTTTAAGGATTAAAGTAATATGAGAAAACCATCGTTACACTCGAGAAGTGATGGATGAAGCAATAGTCGGGAGAGAAAAACATGATACTGTAATCATCGCAAGGGATTACCATGGTAATACAGCAGCGCTTTGTTCTCCACTTTGCAACAGATGTCTCACTCCAGCACTTAGAACAGCGTGTCGCAGCGACACCGTCTCGACAAAAACAAACTTAATTTCACATCAAACTACACCAGCAAAAACCTGAGATCTGTGTGAGCAGCTATTGTTTCTTGATCATTTGGGATGATAAACAAGTATCTGATGCTATTCGCTGCCGTATAGAAAAATGTTTAGCCATATTGATAACTACCTCAAACTATGGTTTCCATACCCTAGTGCATAGGTGTCAAACTCAAGGCCCGGGGGGCAGATATGGCCCTGAAGTGGGAGAAGCAACAACGTAACATATTTTGTTAAGTTAGACAAACTCATATACTTTTTCATGTTCATGTGTGTGCAAATCCTCTTATTATTTTATATAAACACAACTGCTCAATCAGAACACGGATACAGTACCCAGAGCTTTGTGGCCTCCCAATACACATGGGCACAGACGGTGGACACAACACGCACACAAACACACACACACACAATGAATGGGGGTTGTTGTTTCATCTGCTGCCGTGCTTTGTGTACTGGCCGCCATTAAACAACCCAAATAAAATATTTGAACAGTTTTTACAAGTCTCTCCTTTCAATCTAGTTATTCGTCAGTTTGTTTTGTAGCCTGCACTGCATATAAAAGACATTGACAATCATAATGGCCCTCCGAAGGAAACTATAGCAACGATGTGGCCCGTGACACAAATTAGTTTGACTGCCCTAGTGTATACAGGTATATATTTAGACGGGGCTTTGATGGCAGGATTACTGTGATAATATCTTTTTCCATCGATTGTATGCAGTAAAAGTAGGAGACTATAATTACTGTGCATACAATGTATCCCAAGGGGAGTGATTGTTATTTGTATTATAGCGCAACAGAAGGCTCTCCACAAATACATTTGGAGTTGTACCGTGCCTAAGGCCCACTTGTGCTTTCTAACACATTGCACGATCACGCCCACAGCTGCCTGCTTACTTTGTCCAGCTCAAGTTGTTCGGAATGATGTGTTCCGAGGTCCAGGGTTCACGCCAACAGTGCTATAACGCGTGCGTGTGTGCATGTGCGTGTGTGCGGCCCACATGCCCAGACGTGAATACTTGTGACGAAACGGTGGAAAATGAAGCCCGGTGGCTGGCAGAGGCAGGTGACCCCCGAGGATAGCGAGCGTGCCAGCTTTTTAGCAGGCTAACTCGGGCCTGGAAGGTGTCGCTCAATTGATGTCACTCTCAATTTTGTTCAGACAAAGACGTACAGAAGCAAACACACTGACTCACACAAGGAAGCGAATAATCAACACTTCTCAGCTCGACTATTAGCATGACATTGTCACTGAATTGTAAATGAGCCTCGTTCTCGTTTATGATTTGATCACACTTTTTGTGTGTGACAACTCTGTGACGCAGATAACAGATAATTCTTGTTTCTCAGATTGTAGATGGCTGGATAGGATGGATAGCGATGGAAAAATGAATGGGTTAGGGTTACTGTAGTGATGGATAAGTATTGGTAGCTGTTTGTGTTTAGCTGCATCTGCATTTATGTGTAATGCCGTTTGAATGACGGCTGGTCATATGAATCCGCCGCGTATATAAGCAGCAGAGTCAGCGCTTTACAAATAACGCTTTGGGAATCAAAAGCACTGTCTTGTGACTTGACACACTTAACAGTCAGTGTGTTAAGTGACTGTCGTCTCCACAATGGTCGCCCATTCAGCTCGCGCGCTTCCATTGTGTCTCTGTAGATGAGCTCCGATAAGACGCCTCTCCCTGGCTTTGTCTCGTCCAACAAAAACGTGCCAGTGATGTCGGAAGTGTGCGGCGGCCATGATAACGGAGCAGGCCGCTCTGGCTCATAATCAGCGTGAGGCAGAATGAGTGCTTCTGGCTGCTATTGATGCCATCAATTTTACACTACAGGGGCCAAAAGTACTGCAGATTTCAATTGATTGGTGAGTAGAGTGTGCCTTAGGCTTTGACTTTGTGGACGATCCATTTAGTTGATTAATCAACGGGATAAGCGGTAGAATAATCTATTCAAAAAATATTAGGTCGTTGCTGTCCTAATTTGTCATTTGGTAGAGATTATCCTCAATTTTCTGGAAGAGCAACTTCAGGTGAACTTTGATTTTGAGGATTCATTTGAGGTATTCAGGTTATTGATTAAACCTCTGCACTCGTTTCAATTGCTTTAATTTGAAAGTTCCTTTCTTGTTGATAGAAAGAAAACATGGGGGTTCCCTAGTGGTCGCTAGTAATCGAGTAACTCAAATTTGCGATCAGGAGTTCATCAAACAGAATGTTGGATACGAAATGAAGCTTGGGATTCACCTATAAAAAGCAGCAAACTTTCTTCCTCTGCTTTAATGTGTGCAGGCTCATTGCACATTCCGTCTGATGTGCTGATGAGATGTTGAGGTGTTTGCACAAGTGAGAAGGATGCTTATTTTAATGCTCTGCATTTCGCTGTGCCACCCACTGCCACTCCTCCACCCAAAATGGAGGCGCTTGCCATTCGCCTCACATCTGCAAACTAATTAGAGCTCCATTGTGTCAGTTGGCATCATTTCCGTGTCCGATCCGTTCTCTCTTGCAGGGCCTGGCACCTCGTGAAGGACGTGTCATGCTCTGCTCTCTAAGCCGAACGTCAGTAATTGTGCTTTGGGTTTTGTTTGTGGCTATTCGTATGCTGTATGCACACAGCGGAACAAAGAGGCGGTTATACGATATGGACAAGTAGGACAAGTGCCCGGGAAAGACATATTGATAGAAATGTGGACTTTCTTTTCCTCCCTTTTTGCAGTAGCTTTCAGCGAGAGCATGTTTGTGGGAATTGGGGATCTTCACAGGAACCATGCGGTCAATTAATGGATCACCGAGAATACAGTGTGGGATTGATTTCGATTAATTCTAAGAGACCAGGCCTTCCCGCATTATTCCCACAGTTGCAATCTTGCAGTTGTACAATTTTGTCTTGATTAGAAGAAGAATTGAGTCAGTTTTGATGGACCTTGAAGTTCCTTTCCATAGGACCGCGTACTTGCAGTTTGTTATTGAGCAGGATAAGCGGTGTTAAAAATGGAAAGATGAATGTTCCAGATTTCTTTCTGACAAGAAAAACTATTTTTTCAATCTTTTCGAGACCCTGATGAAAAAACAACATTTGGAATGCAGCTCAGTGAGATATAGGCTTTGGCAGGGCTTGGGTGAATTAATGACCAGTTCAAGCCTTGCCAAAGACTTGCCACATTTCATCTTGCATCATCGCCTTTTGGCAATCGCGATATTGCAAAGACAGTTCAAGACTTGGCAAAGACTTGCAGCATTTTATCTTGCATCATTGCCTTTTGGCTTACATGATATTGAAAAGACTGACATAATTCTCTCCAAGGGTTTCTACGGTACTCCAATTTTTGCCCTCCCCCTCCAAAAACTCAAACAAGGGAATTAAATCAGTAAATACTCGTACCAAAAATGAGGAAGCAAATACAAAAGACAATTGATAAATATGTTTAAATCTGGAGTTAATTTTCCATCGCTGGCATTTACACACTTAAATCTACATTCCCCTGATATTTTTTTGTGACCGAACGAGACTGGTGATGCATTATTTATTGTTGATTCAATCAAGCCAGTGGCGTAACTGACTTTCCAAACCATCCATTTATTTGAACCAAAGA
Source organism: Syngnathus acus (assembly GCF_901709675.1). NCBI lineage: Eukaryota > Metazoa > Chordata > Actinopteri > Syngnathiformes > Syngnathidae > Syngnathus > Syngnathus acus. The sequence goes on along the minus strand of NC_051095.1, from coordinate 19,635,767 downwards.
AAGTAATAAACGTCAAGATTTTGAAGTTACCTGGCATGAGCAGCCTTTTGAAAATGTCCCCCCAGACACACACACACACACTTCTTTTGTTGGTAATGGCAATGCGCACAGTAAAGTGCATAAAGCAAATAATCTAGAGATACTACATAGGCAAGGAGGAACAAAGAAATCATAGCTATTTCTTACATTTGGGCTTCCTATTAATGTTTGGTTACCCAAATTTACAAACGTAACTCTTAGAAAGCAAAACGTGACCAAGATGAATGCAGTGAGTGTGTTTTTTTTGCCACCATAGCCGTGTGTGGGGAAAGCCCAGACTGGAGCCAGCAATGGACAGCACAATGAGACTTTGAAGGCTTGGCTCCCTCTGGACTGAATGAGTCATCTCCCCCGGAGCCATCACCTGAGCTCAGACGCTTGCCGGGAGGGGAGACAGACGGGCAAACTCTGGCCCAGAATAATAAATCTGCCACTAAAACGAAAATGTAAAGGGCTCAGCGGGTAAAACGAGCCCAACATTACTCCTGAGAGTAGAACGGACGTTTGATAAGTAAAAGAGAGGCAGGATAGAAGCAAGCTTCAAGGGAGTGACTGCCATGGCAACCAAGATTTAGGCCATGGAAACTATCAAACTGTGTCAGATGACAGAATGAACATCTGTTGAAACCCATGAGAGTGCCACAAAAATGCGGTTGCTCGCTTTGAGCGTGGCTCCTTCAAGCATCCCGGATTGAATTGTATTTATTAACACAGGGGATCTTGCGTTGCCATGCAAGAATAATCTGTAAATGTTAGAGAGAAACATTTCATTGCCCACAGTATCAGAGGAAGAAAATGGACCAATGGCAGCAGTCTGAAGACCATTTTGAAGCATCCTGGAGCAAGATACTGAACCTCCGCAGCTCCACCAGCTAATTTTAAAGCACTACAAGTTTCTCGTAGGTAGAAAAGCAACATTCGTGATCTGTCGCTGGTACAAAAATGGAGCAAAAACAATAAATAAAACGACTAAAGCGCCAGGGAGGCGTCATTTTCACAAGACAGATGGTAGCTGGTATCGCCGCCGTCCGACAAGCACCTTGTGGATCCCGGACCTCCTGCTCTGACCACCTCCCCTCCGCCACATGGTCCAAATACACAAAGCTTTGAAAGCAACAGCCCGGTTCCGCCCTGAGAACCAAGTAACATCACGACGGTCTTTTCGGCATGACTTGGCTCAGCGGGGACAGAAGCCCGCATAATATTCTCTTCGTGACACTCGGCATATGACGAGCAGCGGGACACAGGGTGGATTTAAGCTCGGGAAGAACAAGGCACTCATGCCCTGCCACAACATTAGCATTGGACCTAAAAACAGATTGAATAAGAGATAGAAATCCTCTGACCTCTGACCTTTGCATACAGAGATTTCCTGCAGGGGTTAAATTAAGATGCTGGCAAGCCAATTGATGGCTGTTAACACCTTTTAACAGCAGGACACTAAACAGCAGTCATCCCAAATTAAATACTTGCTTCCAAGGAGGACACGTGATGCGAAAAAGTGACATTTCAATTGCTCACATACCCAAAAAGGACCCATGCCCTAAATTAAATAGCAAGTCATCCGTTTTGGTCCAAATTGCCAATTTTCACTGAACTCACATGAGCATCAGAAATATACTAGACAGATGGGCTAGGTTTCTAAATTGATGATCATTTCAAGGCTTCAACATTAAAATGGGGGTGAGAGAGCCACTGCTTGCTGCCTTGTCACTGTCAACACTGTGGTTGTAATTGATTAATGTGGAATATTTTAACCACCTCATTTACACTCCTCGCACATTCCAAATTAATCCTAAATCACACTCGTTTATCTTGGCCAAGTATGCGAAACAAGGAATTTGTTTTCAGTTTTATAGGAGAGAGGCTGAAAATAATAGCTCTGAGATTGAGGCAGTGCAGTCACATACTGTGAAACAAACACCCCTCTAAAAACAATCGGTGAGTATCTTTGTAAAGGTAGCATGTTACCGGCGCAGTAAACGTCTGTGTTATCAGTCACAGTCCAGCGAGTGGGCCAGAGGGCCTTTTTTCCGTACCAGCGATATTTGCCAGGCTGACGCTGCCGAGATAAAAAGAAGATCACAGCACCTCGTCTTCAGCTTGAGCCATGGCGAAGATGAAAGCGCAAGGGTCTATCATCCTTCCTATGAGTCACAAACAAGACCCCGAGGGTGTCGGAGGAGACGCTCGGATGGTTTATTTCTCTGCGAGGGAGACACAAGGCATCATCGAGAGCAATGGATGGGGACGGCCATTTTGGCTGGCGTTCAAGAACACGCGGCTGGGCTCGGCTGCCGGGTTTGAGCCCTCGCCAGGGAAAAGACATCCAGTTCTTGTCACGGTGCCAAGAGAAGGGAAACTGGCCACGTCACCGCAGGTTATTTTTGGGAAGAGTGCTTCCGCCATGATCGGTATCATCCTAGAATTGAAAAACAGCTCTATTCATTTGAAATCAAATCAAATCCGGCAGAAAGGGAAGGCAGATGCAAATAAGCTACGAAGATGCAATTTGGCATAGCTTGAGTTCGATGATTTTTGAAGATACACCTTGAAAGATAAACATTTATATAAAGATGTGGTTAAAAAAACAAGAGTCTGGATTACAGGGGGCCATTGATATGAGTTTTATTCGTCCCGTGACTACGCTTGTATCTCAGAATATTTGCATCTCAAATCATTTGTCTGCATTAAAATAAATCAAAACCCAAATAATCACTTTTTGTCTTGATATTTACTCGGTGGGGTCACTCGGTTTTACTGCGGTCCATCGCCCCCTTATACGTTGTCATTTTCCATTCCGTTCATCCTCGCCAAATCTCTCGATACAGGCGGAGCCGCGTAAAGCAGGTGCAAATATTCAGCGCAAACAGAATGACTCATCCCAGCAGAGCCACCGCAGAGGTGGCGAGGAGTCCCGTCTGTGCTGAGATGAATGAGCGTCTGTCAATCTGCGCAGCCGTCACCACTGGTGCGGTGTGTTTGTTATCAGTGTGTTTGTCTGGAGCGAAGCCCAAACCCAAATACTCTTTTTTGATTGGGCTCCAGTATCAAGCGCAATTATTTAGAAGGAAATGAAATCGTGGGCTCCTCCTGAAGCTGTTTGTGTGCTTTCTTTCACACAGGGACCTTGCAAAATTAGCCACATCAGAGGAGTAGCACAGTTGTGCCTCTGCTGGGCAACACAGATATTTTGTGTAAAACAGGCAAAACTTCATTTTGATATACTCATTGCCCCACCTTCTAGCACATGTTGCAATTTGGTGCACTTTTCCTGCTGATGTCACGCACGGACCTCAGCAAGTCTATGTCTGTTTCCAAAATGTCAAGTGCGGCGTGCGCTCCGACCGCCCTGATTTGAAAGCAAATGAAAAATGCTGCCACGATAGCCAGGACCCCTAAGGTTGAAGTCATTACCAGGACGGTGGGGGGTAAGAAACACATGAATTTGTTGCTTCTCTTCATCAATTACAAAAAAAGCAGATCAGTGCTTGTCTCAACTGGTCACAGTTGAATTGAGTTCACTTCAAGTGTACAGTGTATGGCATAGGTGACAAACCTAAGGCCCGGGGGCCGGATACAGCCCGTCACATCATTCTACGTAGCCCGCAAGAACACCAATTTGCATCGACTTTGTGTCATGACAAAAATTACAAATTGTTCACTTGATAGTCATAAAGGCCCTCCGAGGGAAACTATGACTACAATGCGGCCTGCGACAAAAATGAGTTTGACACTATGACTTTCAAGTTTGCACAAGAAAGTAGAGTAGAATCGAGTGTGGCGTCTGCGGGAGTTGCGATTGCATTCAACAATGGAGAAGTGTCGGAGACGCATCGGGTGTTCAACTTCCCAGCCCTCTCACGGGTGTGCACCTTTGCACACAGCTGCCGTCCCGCCTAAGCTGCACTGCGACAAACATTAAGAAATTATTCAGGCGGAGAAAATCAACCGGGGGATTGCGCTCCTGTTAATTTCACGCTTGTGATGAGTGTGAGGAGGAATAAGAAGAATTCTTTTGTGAATGCGGGCAACATAATGGTACAAGTAATGAAAGAAACAAGGCTGCTCACTGATGTGATTAAGGTGTTTTGTTTATCGGAAGACGCTGCTCGCCTATGTCGCTGGGTTTGATGAAGTTGGAAGGAAGCCAGCTGATGTTGTTGTTCTAGAATCTCCTCATCCATCGAACTTTCATCTTGCAAAAAAATAAGACACTGTGCTTTTACTTAGAGAACGTCAGCATAGTAAATGGGATCATGCTTCAAACAACACCTGAGAGAATGTCGTGCATGTTTTTTCAATTTTCACTCTGTGGATTATTTCTGCTTGCTCTGTTTATTTTCAATTGTGCAACTTTATCTACGATAATTGGAAGGAATGATGGCCTTGCAGTTTATGCATGACAAGTTTTATGTCGAGTTTTATTAACTTGTCATCTTTGGCTGGATAAAGAACAAAGACTTCAGAATGTAACGCTTACTTTGTTTTGATCAAAAGTTTTAGATAGGAAGCAAAGTATTTACACGTCTTTATAATAATAGGTTCTATGCTCCCCCACTATTCTTATTCATCATATGGATGAAGCAGCAACATTTTATCCATCTCCAGGGGCGGCCACTTTGTCGCTTTCTGCAGACTGACAATGATATCACAGCGCCCCAGGGCTCAGGTAAAGACCGTCAAGGCTCACCTGTTTTCTTTGTGTAGTTATGTGACAAGCATCAGTCAGCAGCAAGTGAGAAAAAATGGCCGCCCCCTTTTTTAAGCATTCTTTGTCCACATTTGGCAAAGATTTTTTTGTAGCCGCCAGTTTAAGTGCGAGTCAGTCTTTTCGTGGCGCACGATGATAGCCTTTTGCACTTGATCACTGAGATGCGTTTGTGATGCGGTCACGCTGTCGTGTTTTTGTCCAGCCGCTGTCATTCGTCACCTTCCTTTTGAAGAAGACAAACACAAGCCCACAGCTCAATCCGTGTCCTCCCGGGCGTGAGGAAGGATGACACCTACATCATCAATTCAGCCATAATTTTCACGCTGACACTGTTTCTAAGGGCAGGTGTAGCAACTTGTTTATACTAAGACTGGAACTTGGAATTATTTCAATAATTATTTGGAGAATTATCAATTTAGTCAATCAGCTTCAACAAAAGAAAAGAGAATAGTCAAACACAGAGCTCCTCAAGAGAACAAGCCAATCCAAACTCAAATTAAAAATAAATCAAAGCTTTTTCATTTCCTTCCCTATATTAAAAGCAGGATGTTATTTCAAACTGACAGTGGAGAAAATGCAAAATTATGATTTGGTTATTGGTTTGGTCCGTAATGCGAGTGCAAAAAATCTTGATGATGTTTGCAAAAGTAATACTTTGATCAAAGACAAACACAATCAGCCTGCATTCGTGGACGACTACATCCATCTGAGAAATTTACTGCTGAAAGGGAAAAATTACAAGCACTACATGGATAACTTTAACATCTCAAAATGAGGAATTGATTATCAAAACAATTGTTAATTTTATTATTTTTTCTCAATTCACTTAATAGATTAATTGTTGTCCCCTTTATCGACGAGAAGCAAATTCTGCTAAAACTTTTGTATTTTTTTTTTAATTTCATTTTCACTGTTTGTTTCCCATTTTATTTTTCTTTGCCACAATTTTAGGATGAAAGTCAATTCCAACTCTGCTGTTAAACTTCTTGTTAGAGAAGAGCAAGAGGTGCAAAGAGTGCCGGAAGAATGAGCAGTCGGACATGTGCATTCAACAGTTTAGAGAAGGTCAAACCAAAGTTCACCTGTAAAGGTTACCATGCATTTCAACTTCAACCCGAAATCCCCCCCGCAGGCCTAATATCTTTTTCCTTTTGCAAAGACATAAACTGCATTTAATGCCTGCTGACCAGCTCCAGTGAATTGTGGATAATTGGAAAGTTTACCCGTGTTTGAGGAAGCAACTAGGAACCGGGGAGAAAGAAACTCCCAGCTGAGCAACTGATGATGTAATACTAATTAAAGTGTAATTAATATATTGGTAGGATCATATTTTCTTCTCCAAGTTTCATTTTCACCTCACAGACAAACATTGAAAGGATAGCGCCTTCCTTTTTGGCGTCGGTAGCGCGAGAAGCATCCGAAGGCGTCCCGTTCAATAACCGTGTATCAATTCATCAGGATTAGACGGCCTCCATTCCTCTGAAGTGGATTAAAACAGTCCCTACCCATCCACCCCCCACCATGTTGGAAACCGCAAATGTGATTTTCGCGAGCCAGCACAAGTGTGAAAAATCTCATTTGAATTTGTCGGCCGGGCTGGGCTTGGCCACCCATGCGCAAACGTCTCCGTCGATGAAAGGCGGCAGGAAGCGTGTGTTATTTAAAGCCTGTGTCATGTTATCTCAGGAAGGTATAGGCGCCTTCCTGCTGGAAAATTGTTTGAGCGAGTGTGAGCATGTGCAGAGGGGAATAAATAACGCACACGGTGCCTCATTCCGTGCGCAAATCTCCTGCTCGAATGGAATATCACAAAAAGTCATTGCGGTTGTCTGAGCAGTGATGACTTTATGCTATCATAGAAAGCGGCCAGAAGATGCACGAGAAGTGAGCAGAGATGCGGGTACATTCATATTAGGATTCATTATCATGTATGTAATGTGTATCCTTTTAACGCCTTTAACGCTGAACATAATCTCGGACTGGGGTTTTCAACTGTTTTTTTCTTTCCAAGGGACCACCATTATAACCAAGAAGCAACTCTGGGACCACTGCTTTGGCGGAATATTATTTTATTCCACAACAAAGGAGGATAGACCAATACAGGCTATTTATTTGCAACGGTTTGTCTATTTTGGGGATCTCGGCTACATTTGGCATAATTTGGATTGGTAAATGATTGAAATTAGCTGGAAAATAAATCAAGTCTAAATAATAAATCAATTTTATTTCTAAAAATGTTGCATTCATTTTCCATTTCCAATTCTGCGGACCATCTGCAATACCGCCACGGACCACTAGTGGGCCGCGGACCACCGGTTGACAATCCTTGATCTAAGACACGACCACATACAGGAGAAAACATCTTTCAAGACAGGCCCTTGACATATACGTTACCCAATTTACAAGTTTGATTTACAATTTGGTTCATTATTTTGCATTGAGTGAAATTTGAGTTACGCGAATCAGCTTCCGATACTCGCATGCGAGAAAGGAACGCCACAGCCGTCAAAGAGTCAAACTACAAAATTACATTCACAAAGACCGCAACGGCCGACTCACACGCCATTACATTACATGCTCAGGCACACACACACACTTGCACGCACACCTCTTCCCTAGTGCCTCTCTGATTAAGGTTTCCTCGCTTTGCCCTTCAGATTTACAGTAATGGCGGCAGAGGGAGGATGGGAGTTGGGAAGGATGGTGCTGGGCAGGAAGCAAGGCCCAGAGAAGCATGGGATGGGGGGGCCCTGACACCGGCAGGATGGATGGATGGCACATGATGACTTGAAAGTCAAGGAGGTTGGGGCGGGAAGGAGGACAAGGTGGGTGTGAGTGACAAAGGAAGTCGGAGGAGACAAAACATCCTCCATTAACAGCTTATGAGGACCAATTTGTCCTGTTTTATCTTCCACCTCCTCCTCCCAGGCCAGAGGGGCGGGGGGGGGGTCACGTTGCAGAGGTTACAAATGTGGCGGCCTTTACGAGTAGTTTTGATGCGACGGGTGATAAATCTCCACCAACACAGACGCCACGGGAGCCACGGACACCCTCTCAAAGACACACACACACACCAATACACACAGGCCACACTATACGCGAACATCATTCTTCCTGACTTGCAGATTGAATCAATTTGTCATTTGTCCACTTTTCTCAAAATGAGTTATTTGGCCAAAGGCATTACAAGTGTGAGTCTGAGGAGGTCTACCACATAAGATGGAATACGGTTCCAATCCACGATTGTGTTTTATGCGTGCAGAGAAGGCACTGAGTTCACAACAATGCTAGTCTTTATTGGTTTCCTACCATTCCTCTCTCATCATCATCACAAAATAATTCTATAGCTTGAAAACATTTCATGATGACAACATACTAGAAAGCACAGCCGAAATAAAGACGTATCAATGATACAACAAAAATTGAACACAATTCAACAAGTCTTTCAAAACCGCCAGCTTCAATTGTACCACAAAATTGAGGGAGTCGGCATGTCACCAAAAAAAGCCGTATTATTAGTAATTGGGGAGAACAGAAGTTCAGTAATTCATCAATGAGCGATAGACCATTTTGTAGACCATGTTTGTAAGCGACAGCCGTCAGAATATCGTATCGTGACATAGCTGACGTGTTTTTCAATCATTTTTTCAATCATTCCAAGTTGATGGACATGCAAACAAATGCTTATTTAATTCTTGAACTAAAAAAAAAAACTTTGCAGAGAAATAAAGTTTTTGGGGGGCAAATTTTGTCTTCAAGTAAATTATGTAATTAACAGACACAAAATTGCTTTAGTAAGTTGAGTTCATCTGTTCGCCTCATACAACCACTCAGCTGTGCAAATTGCGTAATAGCTGCATTGCATTTTACTCAACAGAGGAAGAAGAATCCATCCAAGATTTTTTTTTTTTAATTAAACTTATATAGCACCTTTAGCCAACCACAAAAAAAACTGAATTTAAGAGACAAAAGATTCCTTCACCTGGATTTCTTCATAAATCACATTTTCTTTCGGCGCAGAATGTCGCAGCGCTGCAGTTGTCAACAGCGCGAGCAACCGGCTGTTGCTTCATGTGCGTGCTTGGACTCCTGATGCTCTACTCAACACCCCCCAGCGCCGGACTCTTAGGACTCTCGGAGCGACACAGAAGCGGGAGACAAACTTGGCGGAATGCTAGTGTTGGGCTCGGGTGCGAGCAGATGGAGTGTGACCGTGTGCCGGTAGCTCACATGAAGAGGCCGAGATAATTGCTTGCAGCTAATCCGCCGCACACTCCATTGTGGATAGTTAGATGAAGAGGAAGTCAAGTTCTCACCAAAGAGCTTCAACTTTCTACACACACTGAGATGCACAATACAGTATAATATAGATCACGCTAGGGATATACAATTACTCAACTACTGATGGGATAATACCACCATACACCAACACACAACCAATACACAACTACCACATCCCAACATATTACATATACTGCAGTACATTGTACATAACTCAGCACACTGTCATTAATGTCAACTAAAGTGAGTACATGCCCAAGTGAAAATGTCAGAATTTGGGGCCAACTGGTCATTTTCCCTACCCGGTGTCATGGGATTTGTTTGTGTTTCAAAGTCTTACATGAGAATAGTGAGCGGTAGGTGTGTTAAATGTGCTGTAATTGCTCTCAAATGCTCCCATACTGGTCATTGGAAGTCACTGGTGCAGCTAGAGGGAGAGCCGCTGGGGCAAATATGCTTCTATGCCACCCAGGTGCCAGGCCAGTTAATAATAACATTTCAACCCATCCCTTGTAGGCAATATACAATGAATCTTTACCAGCATTTTGTAAAGAATTATTTAGGTTCATGAAAAAAAGAAAAGAAAAATATGTTATGCAGACCCCTGCGATATCCTTGGCCAGCCGACGCCCCCCCCGAAGGGGAGAAAAATCCTAGTTCCGCCAGTGTGTGTGTGTGTGTGTGTGTGTGTGTGTGTGTGTCTGCGTGCGACCCTCTACCATTTAAATTCCGGCTGCTGCATTTTCAGGACCCTGGCCAGTTTTGTTCCCCTGCACACCACCAGTACTCTTCCATGATGCACATCATTCACAGCCACGCCCACAGTAATCGCCGGTTGATCTTCTCCGCTACGTATTCCCGCCGCTCCCTGTCAGATCGTCCCTTATTGCCGTCCGATTCCTGTTGCTGACCTTGTTGGCTCGTGCGCCTGTCGTCGAGTCCTGCCTTGATGCACAAAACGCCCTTTGTCCGCCAGTCCACTCGAAGACCTACTGCTCTATCCCAGTGCTGTTCCAGTCACTCCCGACTTCCTCTTCCTCAAACGCCAAATAAAAAGTGCTGCGCATTTGGTGTTCCTTCACAGCCGAGGCAATAAGGCACACACCAGTACACAAGCACTACACACCGGTACACAGGCGCTACACAACTCTTTATAGCTCTTCTTCCACTGGGTAAAAAAGGAGTTAAATAAATGATGGGTAATATTCCGTTTCTCCCTAAAGGCTTACCTTTAATTGTGTCCTATTTCAAGTGAATACATTGTTAACCAATTCCAAGAATGCTCACGCTCAAACACTCTCCAAGGCTCACAAAAGAGCGTCGCAATCTACATATTCATATATGAAATTCATACATGATCACCAGTTGTCTGCCCTATGATAATGTGACGTGTTCTAAAATGAGATGATGGCAGATTATAGGCGTCTTTATTAGGGGCCTCCTGAAATTGCTTCATTTCATCTTTGTTATTATTCATAGGATAAATAGAAATGGTCATTTTGACAGCTCTCCCATTCTCATCAAATTTGAAAGTTACGCATAGTCTCTAGAAGCCATGGCCACAATTTGCAAGAAATCTTCCGTTTTGGTTTGAAGGTGCCATTTTGGGAGAATTCTTACTTTAATGAGTAAACCCACAAAAAAGGTCTCAAGAGGAGCTCTGTCTGAAAATGGACATTCTGGACTTTTCCAGGTACCCTTAACGATAAAAAAGTCTGAGAGATTTTGTTAACAAATTTGAACCACTGGACTAGAAGCTGGTTTATCAACAAACTTTACTCATTTATTGTGGTCAGACCTTGACCAAACAACAAATAAGTGAGTGGGAAAGATTCACATGAAAATCCTCCCCGCAAACATACATTTGCTGACTCATGCTGCATGTGTGCCACAAGAAACTCAATCTTACCTCCCAACGCTTGTTTCATAACGAAATTCATTGTCAATGGCTTTTTATTCCCGGCCTGGTTGGAGCAATGTCACATTCAAAGGTGCCGACGAGTCCAGAGCTCTGAAAATAAAGGGAGGGAAAAGAATGAATGAAAAGAGCGTTATTGCTTTGTGATGATCTCAATGGCACAATCTAGGGCCTAGATTCTAGGCCAAAGTGTCACCTTGGACACACAATCTGAACACACACCAGCACAATCTCTTGTTGACATTCCCACAACCAGAACGAACCGGCACGCTTCCGGACACACCACCCGCGTACACCGTCGCACACCTCTGCCCACCGAACAACCTACATTTTGTGTGATACACACAGCTGCTACATAAACAATACACACTAACACACATTTTACACAAAACTAGCAACCTGGACACAATTTACTAACAAATCACCAGAAAAAGATCGTGACACAGTTTATTGACAAATAACACACGACCATCACGTAAACATCACACATCCTGCTCACACATTCATCACTCCTACCATTTACCACACACTAGATGTAAGAACTAGCAGTCCACATTTTACTAACAAATAGCACACAACATTCACGCAATTCAAAACAACAAAGTCCACCTGCAACCTCTGCACACATTGAGTACACACCTTATACATCATCAGCAAACAATCAGCAGATGACAAGTACACAATGACCATAATCGGGATACTGTCATCGCCGCACAACTTTTATGCACAACACACATTAGCAGACAATTGCCACACACCTGCAGCACATTATAAAGAACATACCATTTTCAGACAATTTACTAATAGCATACAACAGTCACCCAATTTAATAGCAAATAACACTCAAATTTCATACATGTTCACAACAAATAGCACACAGGGTTCATGCAATTTACAAATATAAAAAACACAATCTTTACACAATTACAAACAAATCACACAAAATATACACAATCCAACAAAACCCACAAATGGCCTGCACGCACAACACACAACCAGCACAGGATTTACACTCTCACATTTCACAACTCACATTTTACATTCCACTCACTAAGAAATAATATACAACCTTCAAAAGATTTACTGACAAATAACACAAAACCTTCATGTAGTGTATGAACAAATATCACACAACCTTCACACAATTATCAGTCAAGTCAAACGACCTTTTCACAACCCACTCACAGTTTTCACACTCAACACAAAATGAGTTTACATTTTTCACACCAACAGCACACAATATCCACATGCAGTACACAATTGCCAGTGCCACACGCGCCGCAGTAACACTGCACATTTTACACACTATGTGCATCATATACCAACAAATAACATACGACCTTCACACAATTTACTCACAAATAAGACCACGCTACACTACACTAGCATATTAGTATACAAAACCCACACACAACCAGTACACATTCTACACAACACACAATTACTGCAACCTGAACTTTACCATTGCACTCCCAGTACCAAAGCTAATAAATAACAGACTACCATTACACTAACACACACACACACACACACACACACACACACATGACTGTGTGCGTGTGTGCGAGTGGGCGCGCGCGCGCGTGTGTGTGTGTGCGCGCGTGTGTGCGTGTGTGCGTGTGTGCGAGCGTGCACAGGTCACCACCAACGGACTTAAAGGGGCGGAAAGTGAACAAGGTGAGTTTGTGGGCGCGCATGCGTGTGCGCGCGCGCGTGTGCCGATCCTGTGGTCAAACTTTCCATCCTCTCCTCTGTTGGCTTTTCATCTTTTATAAAAGCGGCACAGCAGCCGCTCGTGCACTCAACTACCCCTGTACCCGGGCTTGCGCGTGCATGCGTAGCGACGTGCGCGCGGAAAAAGACCGCCGCGTGCATGCTCTTCTTCCGTCTCGAAGGGGCGGTTTCAGCACCGCCGAGAGTGGACAGCACCGGCTCATACGTCGCCCACGCAACATCGGCATCGGGATAGAACGTTGCTTATTTACCTGCGATCCTCACGGAGAAAAAGGAAGAAGTTGTCCTAGCAGATCGTCGCTCGCATCGTCTGCACGAGAAGAAGAAGGAAGAGTGGGAGGATGAGAAGGAGAAAGACGTCCTTGTTGCTGCCTGCAGAGTGAAGAGCGAGGAGGAGGAAGAGGAGGTGGTGATGTATAGTGGAGGATGAGGCTCACACCGTGACAGGATAGAGAGTGAAGAAGAGGAAGGGAAACGTCCCGCTAACGACCCCACTCCTCCTCCTCCTCCGCTCTTCCTCTCGTTGTCCACGCCCCCCTCCCAACATGGCCACATCGGGCCATCAATCAAACGTTGAAGGTGTTGATCACACCCGCGCGCACACGCGATTTTCTTTAATAGGTTTACAATAGTGCAGCAGGATCATGTATGCACCCTCAAATAATCTCAATTTCTGTGCACGATTGCTTAGTTGTTGTTTGCTGCTAGTTAGTTAGTTAGCACACTGTTGTTACACTGTGCCGTGTTTTTCCACAATATGTCAGCTTGAGAAAACACGGATGTTGACACCCTCCTCCTCCCCCTCCACCGCTGTTGGCCTCCATTGATGAGGGGAGCGGTCAATAGTCATTCACATTAAGTGATTTTCAGAGGGCTTGCAGGCACGCCAGGCGCATGGTTGGATGTTTGATGATCAATTGTATTGATGAGCTGCTTTCTACTGCAGGGGACTTATGTCAAGCTTATGTGCCCTATGGGGCTATTTTGTTTATGATGTCACTGGTGAAGAAAAAAGCAAGAGAGCCTTGCTTGAGGTCTTCCGATCCAGTCAATTGACTGGAAAATGTGCATACTTCACAATGACTTTAAATATAGTGGATTTACTGTAAGTGCAACGTTCTTAAATAAAAAAAGAGTTTTTACAATGCAAAATTATTGCAAATACAACTATTAAGAAAACTTTTTACCTCACCTTTAAACATTGCTGTGATTATGCTTGGATGCCCTGGTGAAGGCAGTAGCAAGTGATCAGATCACTTGACTCCCATCCAGCCAACAGGTCTCAAAGTAGTGCTACATTGCTCCAAAGTGGTCCCCCCAAAGGCCTCATAACAACGACCACCCATGTCGGGATGTGGGCTGGCGGCTGCATTTTACAGCCGGGGAAGAAGCATCCATGAGTGAGTGAGTGAGTGAGTGAGTGAGTGAGAAATAATGACTTGCACAAAAATGTAGTTACTCCTGGTTTTACCTTGAGCACAAAAAAGGGCCCTGAATTTTATGGAAGAAAATCTGCCATTTTTCTTTCTTGAAGCCAAAAGCTCCAAAGAGCTGCAATATTATCCAATGTAAATAAAAAATGCATGGCACCCACATTTGGTTCACTCAGAATTAACGCTATCATTTCATAAAGTTAATAATTACTGACAAATTTACCTGATTGAAGTGCTTCTTTAAAATCAAAAACTGAGTAGAGGTTCTTTTTCAAGAGGCTGTGATTCAAGTATTTATGTAACTCCACAAGGCGAGCGCTTGGTCAAACCTGTTGTGTACGTTCACACATAAGTCAAGCACAGACACAAAAGAAGTTCTAGAATTTATTTTTTTTCTTGTCCATCTGTGTTTTTAAACCTCTGCTAAATAACAAGTGGGCTCATGAGTGATTCATGTGGGCCCATTTGTCCCTGAGCCAGTTTAATTAAAACGATCAATCTGGAACACAGCGGCGGGCTCTCATTTTGTATTAATAGAACACTTGAATGCTGCATGTGTGGCTTTTTTGGGGGAGCGGTGGGGGCACAAAAATGAAGCATTATTTTCATTGTAAAGCCAGGAAGTGCAAACGTTTGATTTTGACAAATTTAGTCATTAGAAAATTGATTCTTTTCACATATGGTTTTCATTGTATTAAGTTTTATTAAGCTTTTAGTATATGTTTGTTCATGACGTTATTGAGACATGTTTGTGCAATTATTGACTAATTGATGTTTATATAAACATGTACGTTAAGTTGTTGTAACGTGGCAAACACTGCCGCAAGAATGTTAAGTCAGGTGGAAGTCAGAGCCGCCGTTTCCTGCAGTGCAATTATTTTGCCTTTATATAGCCTATAAAGGAGACAAGATGTCTGTAGTTTCAGCTTCATTAGCAGCTTGAAGCTTTATCTGTCCTCTCCTGATTCGGCCCAAGAGAAGACATTTCCTTCTTGTTCTCGTTCATAATGAGCAGCACCTACAGCAGGCTGTCGGATATATCCAGTACGCAATTGACACCTTCTGTCCTTAGGAGGACAAAAACAAGCCTGGGAACGGAGACCTCACCCACACGTCACATTTGACAGGAACTATAATGCCGAAAATGTCAATTCACATATAACTGGAGTTATGTGTGTTTGTGAATAAGGCTCCTACAAACCTACTAAATGTGCATGTTTTGCATATAGTAATTTGTGTGAAAGAGAATTTAGAGCATTCAAGAACCTTAACATACATATTGGAAGACAACTTTGGACAATTTATCGTTACAATTTCTTTTAATCTGAATATTTTGTCTTTAAATATGCAATGTATTTAATTTAGTTAGCATTGAAAACAAATTGGAGTTTTTGTAAAGACAACCTAGACATGAACATACTTTAATACGTTGTACACTCAATGAACCTAGAATGTTTTTGGGGATACATGAAAGTCTCAAAAAGACAATTTGGAATCTTAAACAAAGCCAACATATACATGATTAAAAAAAGTAGAGTTGAACACAAATATCACAGGTGTTTTTAGTCCACGCTGTAAGAAATGTTATGTATCCGACTACCCAATTTTCAGTGGATCCTGCAGTGCTGAAGGGGCCAAATATGACTGCACAGCAACACCCGCAAATCCATTACAAGTGAAAGCGTGGGGTGGAAATGACAGCCGGTGATTGCGCCGCTGTTTGCGTACAGCGGCCGCATCACTTGACAACAAATCATTCGGAGGATTACGACAGTGGCAGCAATAAATTTTTGCAATAAAAAAAAAGCTTTTCTGCTGGAATTTAAAGCTCTGCCTCAAACCTTTTCCTGAGGAATCAATAAAAAACCAAGGCAAGGTTGCCAACCGGTTTTATATTGCCAACCTGTTTTAGATCCAGATATGCTCACTTTAATTACAAAAATGCATTCAAAGTAGACAAACACAATAGATACGTATCTCTCTGGTTTCATGCTCAGGCTTTCCAACCAAAACTCTACCCAACTAATCTGGATTTATTCTCCACTCTCATTTGATCATTTCTTTTCGCCAGTTTTTTGCACTTTCAAATTCAAACCCACTCCCACTTTGGATTAGTCTAACATCTATCTGATTCCACAACTCAAGTCCCTGATTGTATTCAAGCAATAGAAGCTAGTATTTCTAATTCATAATTTCAGGTGGGCAAGAGCAACTTGACCTAGAAATGAGAACATTGGCTCCATGTCGATGGACCTCAGTAAAGTACTTGTGTTTTATGGCAAGTCATTCAATTTTGCCATCATGCACAGAATGTTCAGACCGCAAAGTTTTCAAATTGAACATTGTCCATCAGTTTTGTACACAATGCTTTAAACTTAGTAGCTCAGACAAAATCTATAGGTCAAGTATGGAAGTGGCCAAAATGAACCTAAAATATCTGTTTCAAACCAAAGTGGCAGAGTTTCGTTTCAGGTGTGACTTTTGTGCGAGTTTATTCATGATACACTTGCCTATCAAATTCTCTATTGTTACGTGAATTGTCCTCAGTGACTGAATTCTTTCACTGGATTGTAGTCTGAGGTCACGCTGAAGATAAATAAATGAATAAGTGAATCCCACTAAATCTTTGAACATGCCTCTATTACACGCACGTCCACTAAGTACATAGTTGCTTTTTGTAAAACCTGCATGCACTCTATCTACTACTGCATACCAGAACTAAAGTGTCCTGTGTCTTTGAGGATCTGTTCACGGTACATGTCTTGGAGGATATGCTATGATCTTGCCGATGTGTCTTTGAAGATGTGTTTATGGTGTTCTTATGGTCTTTCATGATGTTTTCATGAAGTATGTAACATATGTGTGTGGTGGGTGTGTTTTTGAGGACGTGTGTAGTGTGTCTTAGAGGTTGTGTTCATTGTGTGTTCTTGAGAATAATGTTACATCATGGCTTTGAGGAGGTAGTTTATGGTGTCTTCATACAGTTGTGGTCATAATGTGTTTTTAGGGATGTGTTTGCAGTGTGTCTGACATTATGACTTTTGGAATATGTTGATGACATATTTTTGAGGATATGCTTACAGTGTGAGTTTATGTCCTGTTTTGTGGATGCGTCTTTTGAGAATGTGCCATGGCTACGCGTTTATGACGTGTCTTTGAGGATGTGTTCACGGTGTGTCTCTGAGTATGCTCTGATTGTGTATTTTTGAGAACGAGCTTATGGCATGTTCTTGCAGTGTCTTTGATGATGCATCTATGTCAGGGGTCTCCAACTCTGGTCCCCTGGGGCCACTTTCATGCATATTTTAGAGGTTTTCCTCCTTCAACACACCTGATTCAAATGATCAGGATTGGTATCGGGATCCTGCAGAACTTGCTGGTGGGCCGGATAGTCGAATCAGGTGTGGTTCAGAAGGAAAGCTAAAACATGTACGAAAGCGACCCTCGAGGACCAAAGTTTGAGACCCCTGATCGATGTGGTTATAGTATGGTTTTGGGGTTAAAAGATGTATGAACGTAGCTGATGTTTCCCTCCACACGGACAACTTTGTTTCCTCTTCTCCAATAAATGCCATTCCTTTTCAATTCTCCCAGAGACCAATTATAACATCATGTCTTTATAATATCATGTACATTTATTTAAAAAAAAACACACAAACACATCAGTCGTCGCATGTTTTGTGCATGTGTGCAGTGGCAGCACATTGGCTGACCTTTTAGTATCTGCAGGAGTCATGACAGGTGACAAAGTGATGAAGATGATAAAGATGATGAAGATGGGAGGCTCCTCACTGTACTGTGCTTCACTAGTATGACTTGTGAAATTATAAATTCTACACAGAAACAGATTTAAGGCCCTAGTTTTGCTGCCATGTGTGGCAATTCTTCACCCCATAATTTTGTGTTGCGGTCTTGGGAGACGTGGTTGGGGGGGGGGTTATAAACATTATTCTGATGATAATGATTACAATTTGAGATCTTCTTAAAATGTCAAGTGCAACATAAATATAATTTATTATTATTATTATTCAATGCCCAAATTGACACAATGTGTCTGCCAAATTCCCATACACAGTAAATTAGTCTTGCTCCAGCACAAAACTGCGGCCATTTTTGCACCAAAATTGGGCCTTTAAACTTGCATGAATGTTGTATATCAACATAAATATTAATAGAGTTGATGGATGTTTGGGCCCTAATCAATTTGGTACGAACGTTTTTTAATTTTTCAGGCCACCTGGATGATACGGACCAGGATCAAACTTTTGGACAATAATGCAGTTATGGATTCCAACAACGTAAAAAATACTACATGTCCTAAATGAACATGCCAAAATCTCAGGAAAATTTCATAATTTCTATGAAAAAAAGTATCCATATGATGTAATCATTACCACATATATGATCAAGCTACAGTTCCCTCCAAAGGTATTGAAACCACAAG
The DNA here is from genome assembly GCF_901709675.1 of Syngnathus acus. NCBI lineage: Eukaryota > Metazoa > Chordata > Actinopteri > Syngnathiformes > Syngnathidae > Syngnathus > Syngnathus acus. Next base: position 19,617,204 of record NC_051095.1, on the reverse strand, counting down.
GCCAATTCCTTTGTTTTGAAGTTTCAGATCAAAATCTTTTTGATTCAGATGTAAGTACCACAAAATAAAAGCTGAAATTCTGGCCTATTGTCTTCTATTAAACCCAAATGTCTTTAATATACAACAGAAACAAAGGAATTTACCCCGCTGTTCCAATACTTTTGGAGGAGACTGTAATTCCTCCCTGTAGTTCTCAATGGCTCACCTCATTAAAAGGCTATTGCTGCAAGTCTCGATGGTGAAGAAGAAAAAAAAAAATCAATAATTCATTAGAACATGAAGTAAAAATGTAGAAGACTTCCCCATAAATAAACCAATCATCATCATCAAGTTATTCACCATCTTGTGCTGGTAATTAATGTGCAAATGATAAACATTCAACATGTATTTTTCCCCCATGCAAAATTCATGGGAAAAGCAGCATACAATCTTTATTGTTGTGAAATGATTTTTTTTCCCTCTCATAAATCACCAGTATTTTTGCTTGTCCTATCATAACTTCCATCCATCCATTTTCTACCACAGTTGTTAATTACTATGCTTCTGTCTACAGTACTTTGAATTTAAATATTAGTGATGATGCTAGTCCAAAAAAAAACATAGCCATGATTTGCTTAGACTAGACTCTAGTCTCATTTTTTTCTCGGGCCGCATTGTAGTCATAGCTTCTTTCGGAGGGCCAATATGACTGTCAACCCAATTAAATGTATGAGCACCTCATATTATATACAGTAAAAGCTACAAAACAAACTGAAAAATAACTCGTTTTCAAATCAGACATGTAGAAACTGGTCAAATATTTAAAAAAAAAGATTATTAAAAGTGAAGACAATTTGCAATTCCAGTAATGACACACTAATTTGATGCACAATTTGTCTTCGCGGGCCACATAAAATGATGTGGCGGGCCGTATCTGGCCCCCGGGCCTTGAGTTTGACACCTGTGGACTAGAGTAACGGTAAGGATTAATTGTTTCTATTTTTTTCCTAATGCGCTGATGAGGGGGCAACATGCTGATGTTTTGATGCTTGGCTGCGGGCGACATATGATCCTCCTCTGGCAGTTGTCGACTGACCTTTAAAAAAAAAACAATCACTAACCACATTAGCGTCGCATTAGCCTCCCACAGCCAGCCCGTGGGAGGTCAGAGAGAAAATGGCGCGGGGAAGGCTTCACCACATTAGGCCAAGATCCCTATTAATTTGGAATGCTATGTAATCCATCCTTACAGCAAACCATTCAACAAAAACGGCATAAAAAAATACATACGGTGGTGCTTTGACGTACGAGTTTCATTCTTTCTGTGAACACGCTTGTAACTCAGTCTTGTATCGGAAATTATCTTTACCTTTAAAATGAATGGAAATGATAAGTTACAGCAAACCCCCATTTTTTTGGGTGTTTTGAAATAAGGACAGTAACACTCTACTACAGTATTGTACTTAACTGTACTTTATAGAAACATTCAGTAATAACAATCAATTAAAATATTAAGAATTTAAAAAGAATCTCCGTTTCATACTTTCATACAATGGGCTGTCTTCTGGTGCGCTTTGGCCGCAAGTGGGAAATATGACCAACTTTGTTTTGGAAAAAAAAACACCTTCCCAAAAAAAGAAATATATTAAAAAAATAAATTAATTAAATTTGTGTAGAAAAGAAAATAGTTTTTTCTCTGAAAAAAATATAAATTCCATTTTTATGGTTAAAAAAACAACTTTTTTACTTACTAAATATACAAAAAAAAAACTTAAAAATGCTTTTTTTCCCCAGGAAAAAAGCATGACTCAAGAAACTCAAGAAATGACTCAAGACGGACAACTATACCTTTAAAAATGTGTCACAAATACCAACTTGAAAGATGAACAAAAATATTTTCTCCTTGGGAAAAAAACTTGTAATTTTTAGTGGTTCGCAACATGCATACAGGTTCCTTTACAGTGAGTGCTGTTGTTTTGGTTAGCTACATAATTTAAGTGGACTCAGGTCTCTCGTGTGTGTAGCTCATCTAACACTATCAGACTTTCCCTGTGTGAGCACAAACTACCACACAGGTGTTGGGCTGCTATCGATTTTTTCAACACTGCTCTTATTAGTGTAATTGTGTGAAAAGTAGAGGAAAAGGAGAAGGTGGTCAACCAGGAGCACAAGTGATTGGTCCACACTCCTGTGGGGTCTCAATGACAACAGGAAGGTTGCCTACAAGGTGAAGGCAATGACAATAACAAGGGGGAGAAAGGCTTTCAAGCCAGATAGGGCTTTTAACACAAGCTAAACGTTTCAAAGTAGGATTTTAAGCCTGAGTTAAGGCTTCAAGAGTTAAAAGTTTCAAATTGGGCATTTAAAGCTGGGTTAGGATGTCAACATGGGGGGCCTACTTTTGTCACCAGTGCAAGTATGATCCCAATTTGTCCATTAGAAATCATCGTACAGACAACCCTTATTTTGTCAAAATAAGTTATTAGATCTAAAGATCTTATTCAAGACTCACATGTGGACGTGCGCACACGCACGCACGATTGCACACACGTACACAAATATCGACGAAGTCCAAATGGCATCTGTGTTAATGAGAGTGGCTTGGGCCAAATGGAGGTCACGCAGTAGCACACACGCCACTCAACAAAAAAGGTCACAATGGCCAAAATATTAGGTACACCTGCTAATGAGGTGCCAGACAAGAGCTGAATGCTTGCATTCACAGAACTGACCTTTGGAAAGCATCTTAATGATGTTTGGCCCTTTTTTTTTTTTTTTTTTACCCCCAGCTGACACACAAGCAGACAAAAGCTGAGTTTATGTCACCATGGAACGCTGAGGTGTACCGACGGTGATCAAACAAAAGGGTCTGATGTGCTTAATTTGTGCTGTGACATAAGACAAGACCTTGAATGAAAATTTGTCGTTGCTTACCTAATGGCAAACACAAACTTTTGGTGTCTGATTGCTGTCAATGGGATCATTGCATTGATGGTACACTACGAATTCTGAAGCTCTATCGATCCATTGAAAGATCTACGGCTGGTTGAGCACTGAAGAGAAACATGTAACTATATCACATCAACCTTCTCGATCTGAATATACAGTATCTACAAAACCAATAGAATAATTGGTTAAGTGAGTAAGACGATGATTTGTTGACAATTGTGGCCGCTCAAGTGCCAAAGAAAAACATAAACCAATCACATTCAGCATGTCATGTCAGTCTGACATTTTCAAGACTAACTAAAGATGCATTGACATTTGAGGCTTGTTGAGTACCCGAGAAAAACGTATACAATAGCTAGCGCTCTTTATCACCATCACGTGTCTTCAGTCTTTCGAAGCAACAAAACTCAATTGCTTTGACATCGAGTACGAAGCTTGACAATAGATTTAAAAGCAGATTTCACAACAGTGCCTAGCTGCGCGCCAAAGAGAAACAGATTAGTATTACTCTTCTGCCTCAGCGACCTTCAGCTTACCAATATCTTTGAAATGAAAATAATTCTAGCTTTGATCATTTGGAAGGAGATTCCGTAGCAGTCGAGGCTTGCCGAGCTCCAAAGAGAAAGCTCCAGATCCTTGAAGCTTCTCCTTGCTAATGTGTCGCCAGTACGCCGCAGACGTGTAGAATTCATAGGCGGCAGTGCAAATAGCTTAATGGGAACCTTTGAAGTGCTTCGAATCGACGGCCCCAGACGTGGCTAAGCTAAACATGAGCATTCATGTTGAAGAGGGGGACTTGTGTATGAATAATAGATGCATGCCAAAGGCCACTCATGCCGAACTGCAACACACTAATTGTTGACCAATGTCGCTTTGACATCCTAACAATACACATCTGCTTCTACTACTACAGAAAACAATTGGCCACTACTATAAGAAATTACTGCGACAACTTGTCACGAGTGTGCATTTAGTAAATAAGGATCCAAGTGCAGACATTCATCCAAACTCAATATCAAACACTTGTCTTTAAAAGGATAGTGTAGCGCCTAACCTTTGTCCCAGTAGTCGCTGCATGGGAGATGTTTTTACGCACTTGTCGCTCTGCCAGGCAATTGTTCTTACAATTTTCCTTTCCGAATGTAGTATAGGTTGCTTTCTACTCAAAATGTTACTTAAACTGGGCCCAAATTGGGAAGATAATGTTTTATATAGTTGTGCAAGCACCCTAAATATCCAAGTCTCCCAGTGACTGAGTCCCAGTGGTAAAAACTGCATGACCTTTCACTCCCACACCCAAGCACCTACACCTGTGGTCATTATAAGGACTAGGAGAGTATTCGCACTGCCTCCTTTGGCTATCTGCTGCAAGTGCAAAAACAAGCACATGCAAAAACAAGCAAGTGCAAAAACAACAACTACAACTTAACAATAACTAAAATTACAACCTCTATAACAACTGCCCAAAAAAATAATTAATTGAATGAACCTAGAACATTCACATAGATTGGCAAAACTATAAATAGATACATATAAATAAAAATACTAATACTGATGCACAGCCAGAATGGGAAGCAATACCTGTACTTAAAAACAAAAAAACATGTCTTCTTCAACCAAGCCAAGAAGAGAGGCAGACGGTTAAAAAGAGCAGTAACGGACTTCTAAATTGGGAACCCCCTACATGCCTCTGTGGAAGCCTGTGACTGTGACCATGAATTGACCACCACCATAATCCAATCAACTGCTATTCCCCACATGCCTTTCATTTGCTCTGAATTGATACGCCAATTCCATTTTCCGATCTTGGAGGTCACCGCATACCCTACTTGGCCTTTGCCACATGCTTTTCTCCAGAAAGCAGCAGTATGATGCACAATAACATTATTTTATATTCAGTGTGTTCTATTTGAAGACGTTTTCCCCTTGCCGGTGATTGATGTATAGGGCGAGAGAGAAAGCTGAGGGGGGTAGAAGAATGGAGCGAGTGGGTGTGCAACTAACTGAACTGCATCACGCCAAGAGACGCTAACACATTCTCAGTGTGATGTAATGCAAAAAATACCCGTCTTTTTTTTAAATTATTTCTGCCAGGGCTGAATGTAAGAAATGGGGAATGGATGGGGAATGGTTGCATCCCACCTTGAGAAATGGTCCAGTCCCATTGTATTAGGTCATCTTTGAATCTCTCCTCTTTCATCTGTAACCACTTTAAACAACAACGTATCATTAGGGATAGTTGTTATGTTTGTATTATTGCCAATGTTTGATGTGATGTCTTCTGAAACCCTTTCCAGAACTATGGTATGGTTCCATGCTCAAATGTTGAGTCACTTCAACGGTCATTATTTTCCCTTTAGAATCACTCGCCTGAATTCACAGCCTACAATATTGCAGACAAACCACAAAGAGAAAATAAAACAACTTCGCTGATATTTGTACGGTCATTTGTGTGTACATGTATTTGGAGTGGTGAAAAACAACGCTCCCAGCCACTTCCGCTTCGTGACACTTCAACACACCCATTCAAGATCTTTTTCTACCCATAAAATGCATCAGTTTGAAAAACTGTTGAGTACATCAAATATCAATGTAACACAATTCTGTTTAATCGAGTCCCACGCTGTCTGTAATTTATGATACGTCATCATTAAAATACAGACTCTGCTCATTCTAAATAAATTGTTGCAGTGATTTTATCTGAACTGATATCATCCACATGTGAAGTGATGTCATGTACACGAACACAAGCTATATAAATACTAATATCGTGAAGTTAGCGTGTATGAGTTTCACAGATTTTGTACCCAGTCAGGACTTCTGAAGGTTGAATGATACTGTTCACATTTGGCCAGAAAACTCATTTTGGAACTTGGCAGCAAGAACTAGTGTGCCTGTGTTTCCCGCATGCTTGCCAATATGTACTTTATGCATAGTAATTGTTGACAGTTTTGGTAATTTATCCCAGTTTTCAACTCAATTTCTTTGTATGAAGGCAGTAAAGCAGTTCAAGTGTAGAACTAAGTACTGTATTTTCTGCACCATAAGGCGCTTCAGGTTAAAAGACGCAGACTCAATTGTGGGGGCTACTTACTTAGTTTCTTTTAAGAATTATAAATTATAATCTTTATATGATTTTAAATTAAAATTTTAATTGGAGGGCATCTTGTAGTCATAAGACAATTGGTAGAAAAAAATTATCATATTAAATCTGACCTTGTGGGCCTCATTAGCCAATGTTGTTAATGGGGGCCTCCCCACTAGCATGTGTGTTGTTAATATATTATTTATGTGAAGAAATCTTTACTTAACCATATTCAGATTTCTGTTTTGGGGACATTTGCGTCAGTAGGAACAGTGGCACTCTGAATGTTTGGGATACAGAATACTAATTGCTTTAGCTGTAAAGCATACACAGAGAAGCTCAGTGACTGAGGTACCCACTGCCGTGCCTGCCAGTGACTAATTAGTCTCCTCAGTTAACGGGATCAGCAGGTATCTCTGGAGAGAAAGCCCCCACCTGAGGACATCAATCTCGGCCATGTGGCCTCCTGTGACCGTCCGTGCCTTCATGGTGTTGCTTGCCGTGACTCGAGCATCTAATTTGTGGCCAAATGAGAGCCGCTTATTAGCTTGCCTCACAATAGGCCTAATTAGTTCGCGGGAGGTCGGCTCACCTCTGAGGCAGGAAAACAATGTGTTACGCGGCCACAATCACAAGCCTGTACAAAAACACCTAAGGGAGTACAAGTGAAAAGTCGTCTTGAAACATGCAGGTAGTTCAAACAATGATGTATAAAATCATGCATGGTAGGCCAACATTTTCTGTACCGCTTGTCCCCATGGGGGTGCTGGAGCCTATCCCAGCCGTCATCAAGGCGGGGGACATCCTGAACCGGTTGCCAGCCAATCGCAGGGCACACAGAGACAAACAACCAACCGCGCTCATGAAATAGTCAATCTTAAACATTAGACATGTTATTGTTTGGAGGCCATTGCAGTTGTCCAGAGTCTCTGTGTGCGAGATGACCACTTTTTGTCTGTGCTAGCTCTTCCACTTTGTCTCTGCGAAAAGCCCACATCAGAAGAATCAACATTCACGCCTCAGCTGAGTTTTTTGAAAAACGGTAAAAAGATGGCTTAAAATGCCCAGCAGTGTACGACGACACAAAAACACTGCAAACTCACCAAATCAGATATCTGACCTGCAAGCTTTCTGCTGTGTAAAAGGATGAAGACTGCTTAATACCAACTCTTGTACATACTGCAGTTTTGCAGAGTATTTGTGTGAACAAAGACAATTCCTAGTCTGTTTCAGCTCTTTCACACGGACATTCTGAAAGTTCATCAAATCTGGAATTAAAGGCTTTTGTTGGGTTCAGTGTAAAGGTTAAAAGCTATTGCTCTCATGCCCTTGCAGTTTTGCAGATTCGCTGTAAAAGAGCACAATTTCTAGTTTGTTCCAGCTCTTCCACACAGACATGCAAAATTGCCACATCAGAAGATCAGGCATTTGCCGGATTCTGTGCAAAATGTTCAGCACTACTACATGGTGCAGGTTACAGTGCTCTTCCCATTACAATTTTGCAGGGTCTGCACACAAAAAAACTGATTAGACTACAAGTAATCTGTTGCAACGCTCTCATTTTTGGTGCAGCAATGCTGGAACTCTTTGTGAAAGTGGATTATTTTTTTCTGTTCCAGATTTTTCAAATAGAGATGCAATAAAATTACCAAATCAGAAGAGCCAGCATTGACCCCTTTGACTGGTGTCTGTGTAAAAATGTACAGATCGCAAAATGACCAAGATGGCTATGGCACTCAGGCCATGGCACTCAGGCCAAATCCCTGGATCAGAAGAGCTGGGATTCACTTCCCTTGCTGTGTATTGTAGGAATCAGGACAGAGAATGGGGCTGCAGATGGCTTTTAAAAGGCATTTATTGATTAAATACACAGTTAAGTTTGGACAAAAGCTTCTGTGTTGTTTTTTTAAAATAAGAAATTTGGGACCCAGTCTCGATCAAACGCCCCTCCAAAAGGTCGGGTCGCCATGGTAAGCACTTTCATTACACAGCCGCAATAAATAATACAAAAAGTAGGCAGAGGGGAGAGTGGGGGTGGAGTGGCGTGTTTCTTCGGGGTATGAGGGTAAATGCTGAGAAGGCATTTTGTGACCTGAGGACCTGACTGGAAACGCACATGAAAAGCCATATTGCACATTTGTCCTTCACTCTTAAAACCTGAAAAAGAAAACACAAATTGTGTTGGTCTCACGCCAACATGAACATCAGGAATTCAGAATACAAAAGAAAAATCAATTGGGGAAAAAGAACCATCAAAAACGCTCATAGAAGATAGACTCAAAAAGCAGTTTATTACGCAGCACTGCTTGATTGACAGGCCTTCCTCAGCTGTTGACACAGAGACCCAAAATGCTGCAAGGTTTCTGTAACAAAAAGTCTCAAATTTATCTCTGTTGAGTTTTGGGATAAAAGATACAGACCCTATGAAAGCCAGATGTTTTGTTACAGCTCTGATTTTGCAACTTTCTCTTTTACACAGAGATACAGCTAAATCTTCACATGGGTGTCATTTAAGAAGGTATGGCATTTAACACTTTTGCTAGACTTTGAGTTAAATGCTACTAAATAAAAGTCAAATAATCTATTTGGCAACTTTGTGGTGCCTTAACAGAAGAACTGTACACCCTTTACAGCTTTGCGTCAAAAGATGACAAAAAAAAAAAAGATATATTGGATCTTGCATCATGGCAACTTTCACTTTCACACAAAGAATCTGCAAATCTTGCATGGTCTATGGGTAAGATGTGTCACATCAGGATTGTAACAGAAGATATGGAACATATCCCTTTCATCGGAATACCATATTATCTGATATGGCTTTGGTGCAACAATTTTGCAGGATCTCTGTGTGAAAGTGAAAACGGATGCATTTAAGCTCTTGGCTGGCCTCTGTAGCAAAAAGGTATAGACTGAATAAATATCGGATCGTCTGTTATGGTTCTGAAGCAGAAATGTTTACTAAATCTGTGTCATAAGAGAAGATTGTGTATTTCTTCCCCTCGTCAGGCTCGGTGTCATGATGCATGAATGCCAGATCTTCTGTCACATCATGTGTCAAGTGTCACCACAGTGACCCTGCAAAATTGTCACATTTGTGCCGTAAAAAGATCAGAAATCAGAATTATTTTCTTCTTCTGAAAAGATCGTGACCGTGTCCCCCGTTGCAAGTTTCTGTATCAAAAGGGTAATGATGGATAAAAACCTTTCGCTCCAGCAATTTTTGCAGGATGTCCATGTGATCGGGCTGCCGACGGCTTGTCAATCAAGTTGGACAGCTAAACTCAGAACCAATAGGGAGTGAAGTTTTTTTTTTTTTTTTTACAGCAACGGGGGTGGGCAGTGAGAAATACATAGTCCAACAGGATTTAGGGTTAGCACCAGAGAAAGCACCAGATGAACACGAAGTATGGTCAGCTGTAAATAATAACAATAATAATAATGCTTGACATATTGATTTGGAGCATCTTTTTTGACATTTCATAGTCCAACACCACCACTTGGCTGGGACATGTCCTGCCCACAAGATCGTCAAGATGTCATTGTTATTTCCAAACAAATTTGAAAAAAAAAACAGCATTGGGCAACATCCATAACATCCATTAGCCTTATTGTAGCATTTTGTTCTTTGTATGCAATTTTTAGGGGGAAAGAATTTCCAGTTGTGTGAATAAAAAAATCTTGACAGGACACGACAGCATGGAGACCGTTAATTTACAACAGGGCTGTTTCAAGATTGTGAAATGTGTCATGTAATGAACTTTTGTGGCAAAAGGTAAAGACGTATTTAGGAGGCATTCATTAGATATTTCACACAGAGACCCTGCAAAATGGCTGTATCAGAGCCGTAACACAACACGGTATTTAACCTTAATTGGGCTCTGTGATAAAAGAGATTTGATGTCAATTCTGGGTCTTAATGTAGCTACTTTACAAGGTTTCCAAATAAAGTTGGATACTATACCGTTATAGCCCTGATGTGTACGTTTTTTCTTTCACACATACTAGAACCAGCAAAATGTTCCCTGGGTTATGGAGCAAAAGGTAAAGACTTATAATAAATGTCGGGTGTTCTGTTGTGGCTCTTGATTAGTAGGCATATTTTCCCCATTGCTGTGTAAATCATCTTAAAATTGCATTTAATCCCTTATCTGGGCTCTGTGTCAAAATTAGTTAAATGCCTGACGCTTCCGTTACAGCTATGACTCATGCCTTTGCTGGGTTTCGTGTCAAAAGTAAAACGAATAAATGCTGGCCCCTTTTGTCATGGCTTTTGATACGTTTATCTGGGCTCCGCGTCAAAAAAATGAGATTGATAAATTCCAGCTCTGAAGCCGTGTCACTTGGGCCTCCTGGTAATTGGATAGAACAAAGCCATACCATAAAGAATAAATTTAAACGCTAGATAAACTAGATAAATACTAAATACAAAAAAAAACCTTCTATCCGGCTTTGACGCTGCAAATTTGCAGGCTCTCCAAATGAAAGAGGAGCACAAGAATGGGAATTTAGCACCGTTCCTTGTTTAAAAAAAAACAGAAATATGTGGGTTTTTGAGATTTTGGGGGACGTTTTTATGACGTAAAATATTTGATCGCATTCTGAAGGGACGGAGGACGAGTGGCGGGAGCTTTTATGCCATAGATTTGTTTTCTCAAAGAATAACAAAACAATAAAACAAACTTTAAAAGAAAGATATATTCTGATATAGATAGCACTTCTGATCGGCTCTGTTTTTAACAGTCTAAAAGTCTCTCTTACTCTCCGCCGCTCACTCCCTATAAGCACATTGTATGTACAATATATAGAACATAAATTACTACACAAAGCCTATTCACAATGGACAATCATCAATAGCAAATTAGATGGAAAACATGGCGGGACGTGGGGCAGAAAGACACATTCAGAGACGATTTACTCTGCAGCCAACTTAAAATGGACACAAGTAGAAAATCCTGTCCCCAATAACAAAACAAAAAAGTCAATATAAAACTTTTCATCCTCCGTTGCGCCGAAGGATGGTCACGAAAAAAACCCCGCCCGCTCCTGACATCGCTCCCGACATCTCGTTTGCATGTAAACAGAGCACCAGTGTAGTGTCTTTAAGTTTGTCTTTTCTTAAACTGTACAAAAGTATAAATATATGATTTATCTCCATTTCTTTTTTTGTCTTTTTCTTTCCTCTTCTTCACATATGTCGGATGTAGCGCACAAAAATGAAAACAAAAATAACCAGAAAAAAAACAAAACAACAGCCAGTGTTGCGGTATCTCCCCGAGTTTCTGGCTTTTTGTGTCGAGTGCGACTTTGCTGTGGCGTCTGCTTGTTTGCTCGCTGCTGCTGGTTGATCGTCTTTGCATACGTTGGTTATAAAGAGCACGCTGGGACAGCAACGACTTTGACAAAGTACAAAATTAAAATCAAAAACAAGGAAATTGTGTGTGCGTTTGAGCTACAGCAGATCCATCTTGGGTCTGTAATGGAGCAGAAGGGGCGATTTCTGGAAGCAAACAAGACAATACACTTAGCGTATTCCCCATTGCAATAAATTCAGATTCCATTCATTAGTTTCATCAGGATTAATTACACATTGGATATCTGTTCTAAATGTAAAATTAAATATTTTTTAAATACTTGTTCAACCAACCTTTTCACCACGAATCGATTCACACAAAATGATAGTTAAAAGAAAATTACATCGAGAAGGGTCGTAACTTGAAAAACTGTGGCACTCCTAAGTCCGTTTCTCCTGGCTGCATGCACTGCTTTCAGAACGAGTACATCGTAGCTTAATTTATTTTGCCCAACTATATTTCAGCGAGAGGTGTCCAATATTAATCAATTAATCAAGAGTCAAATGAATCAACTGTTTTGATAATCGATTAATCATTTAGAGCAGACCTGGGCGAATTACGACCCGCGAACCTTGCCCAACATTCAATTCAATTCTGTCTTGTTCTTGAAATGCCCACATTTCTCTTTCAGCCTCTGTGTTACCATGTGAATCTAATCAGCATGACATTTTGTGTTTCGGTCATGTTAGACAAATACTGACTGTGAACTGTTCCAGATGACGTACATGGCATAGCTGCATGCATTGTGTTGTAATGTATTGTTTCTCTAACAGCGACGTGACAGTGATGGTTTTACGATGTGGATTAAATTGGGGAGGTCCGCACTGAAGGCCCAGATAAAACCGAGAATGCCACATGATGGGGTTACCTTAAATCTCCATCTCGTTACGACGACAAATTTCAAAGTATGGTCCTTGCCCAAGATTTCTTCGTTGCATAAAATGTCCAACTGTGTGGGAAGAAAAAAGTATCATAATTTTTTTTCAAGTCACATTTCTGAGAAAAGAGCTGAGAGTGAGAGAAGGACCTTTTTGAAAAAGCATTTGTGATACTTTCATCCTGCCGATCACTTCAACCACCACTTCTGGCGCTCCACGTAGCGCGGAGAGGACAAAAATGCCAAGAGGCGACATGCGTTCGCTTCCCCACAAAGCAAGGTACTATAGCAGGTGTGCAAACCTCATTGTAATTGGTTTTTGGATTTCCTTGAATTATTTGTTCAGTAAAAATCTTTAAATCTTGGAAAGATCTCTTGATTTTTAACCAGAACATGTATTTTAATGGCATTCTCTACATAAAAACTGGGGGAAAAAAAAAGAGTAAAATATATTATATATATTTTTTAATATATCTTCATTTTAACGTAAACTAAAAATTTTGTATTTTGAATGTCTTTTATTTATTTGGATATTCTTACTAATTTGATATGTGAGTTTAAATTTGGATGATTATTGTGGTTTTTTTAATCTTTTAAAGGGGAACTAAACATTTTTTTCTGGCAAGAATGCATTGTACAAAACATGGCACCAATTAATACTGCAATCATGGAATAATGTGTTGCATTCAGATTTTAATATAATAATAATATTAATGATAAGATTATGTCACTGATTTTACCTCGTTAAAGGAGGTCAGATTGAGCTTTTTGGCGATGAACTTCTTGAGATGTAGGACGGTAGCCTGTGCCGAGCAGCGGATCCACTTGCGCTTGAGGCCTCTGAGTTTGCTGCTGTTGCACTCCAGGCAGATGCTCACCTGCCAGGCAGGGCACACCAGGAAAAGTGTTACAAGTAAGATGATCGCCAGTGATTCATGATAATCGCCACTGTGCGAAAATAAAAGCAACCGATACAAATTGGTCATTTTGCAGTAATACAATCCGTCGAGATCAAATCTGTACCTGCTCGTCGCTTCGGTGATAATCGTTGTCCTCTTCTGCTTTCTCCTCTCCTGCTTCCTTATTGGGCGTGTCCTCTGACTTTGTGTCTCCTGTTTCAACACAAACAAATAGAAAAGCTCTTTAGGTTTTTTCTTCAGCCATTTTCATCATGAAGAGATCCATGAAAAGTCTCAAAAAGCCATGGCTGCAAAGACAGTTTCATTTCGCTATAATATGAAACCTTTGTCTATCATGACAAATACCCCAGTCGCAGAGGTCATGCCAGAAAAGACAATTTGGTGTGAAACCACCATTTTAGGAGCTTTTTGTCCATTTCTTTAGACTGAAAATTCAGCCCCCGAAGCCATTTTCAGATAGCAATGTAAAACTTTGTATAAGTGTCAAGAACGAGGAGACTTGCCAAAAAGTCTATCGAAATAATGCTCGAAAACTCAAGAGAAAAACACTTAAAAGGTTACAAATGTTGCAATATTGCACACCACTAAGATAGAGCATATAAAATAATGTGGGCTCTGCAAAAACAAATCTATGAGACCGTCCATAGGGAAACCTGTTTGTCACCTGCATCGCATCAAGTGTATATAATAAAAACGCTGACAACAAAGAAAATGCTCTCACAAGAGACATTTCTTTGTGTATTGCATACACACAATGTTTGGATGTGAGACACATTTTTCTCCGATGAAATTGAGGATGATTGCTTTTGCACAACCTTGAAAACATTCACTCTTAATACAGTGGAAATATCAGTATTTGTGCACGGTCGTGTGTGTTACTGTAAATGTTTTCGTGTGAGAAGATTGGTATCCCAGCTAGAGACCATTTTCTATTTGGTCAAACTCTCACCGATCCCAAGGAGAATTACCTAACTGTGTGTGTGCATGCGTGTGTACGTGCGAGTGAGTGCCGTGTGGTCTCCACAGCGACCGTCTCCAGAGTCAACCTGCTTGATTGCGGCTAAAGAGGCACTCGCTCTCATTGCTTTCGTTGCATAGGTGAAATCACCTTCACATGACCTCACAGCCACTCGGGCCTCATGTTTACATAGCATGAAAATGATGTGAAAGGTTGAATTAATGGGTGACTCCCACTGGATGAGAAACCTCTAGCAAAGCAATAACAATATAAGGCTGCTTTGTTTTCATGGTGTCAACACACAAACAAAGCGACAAAAAATAATAGTTTGTTTCAATCGACTACGTTTTGACAACCTCTCGCAGAAAAACAACCTATCACCCTGACTTTGTTTTAAAGAACAGCGTGTTGATGACCTCTACTGAAGAAATAAAAAATAAAGAGCGGCCTGCTTTACGTTCTTTGTTTTATTGAACCGAGATTGGACAACCTGTAGTGAAGCAGCAAAAACAAGAACTGATTGCTCATATGTACTTAGTTTAAATAAAATAAGTGTTGATGAACTCTAGCAATTTGGCAGAAAATAGAGCCAGCTGCCTTTTACTTTATTTTAATGAACAGATTGCTATAATGAGAAAAATAGGAGCTGACGGTGTCAATAATCTTCTCGCAATCCAGAAAAAATATAATAGCTTGTTATCTTTCCTTTATTTTTCTCTAACCACATCAGCAATCTCTATCAAGCTAGCAAAACAAGAACTGACTCCCTGCTCCCTGTCGAAAACCTAAGATGACGTGGAATAAATAAAAAGCATCCGCTTACTTTGTTTTAATGAACCGAAAGTTGTAAACCTCTAGAGACATGCCAGCCGGCATTGCTTTGTTCGACTGAACAGTGTTAACCACCTGTATCGAAGCAGCAAATACAAAGATTGACTGCCCTCGCTTTGTTTTAATGACCCTCAGCTAAACGGCAAAAACAAGAACCGATCATTAATGCTTTGTTTTATTGAACCTATAGCAAATAAGAGGCGGCGGCATTCAAAGAAGACTTGTTCGATGAAAACGTCACTCTGCTGCTCATGCGACCAGTCGTCTACAGAGTGACTCTCAGAGGACTTGTGGAGCGCTACACAGTGAGCAATGGTTGAATGAGATTTATTTCGAACAGCTGCTCTTGTGGACGCCCCGAGGAAGTTTATGTTCCTCTTTTGAGAGCTTCTTGCGGTGGTAGGTAGGAGCGCGGGGTGGTGTGGGTCTTTCATTATGTGCACTGCTGCGCTGCTGGGCTGTCGCTTGCAGTTAGCATGGCATGATCTCTGCTTTAACGAATGCTCCTTTTGCTGAGCCGTCCTCAAATAAGAAGTAATGAGAGACCCCGTTTATCCCTCAAGAGACATTTGGACTAAAGGCAAAGCAAGGAAGTCTTGTGAAATCTGTTCTGTTACTTAACGTAATACTTGAACATGAGCTTAACAACATACATACCGCCCTTAATTTTGTTTTAATGAACTATGCCTCAACGACCTGGAACAATGCGGAGAAAACGAGAGCTGACTGCCCACATTTTGTTTTAATAGACCAAAAGCCCGGACATTGGCAGTCTTTATCAAAGCAGCAAAAATGAGAAACCGCCCTCTACTTTGTTTTAATAAACTGAGCGTTGCTAACCTTCAGCAAAGCGGAGAAAATAAGAGCCAACCGCTTTTATTTTATATTAATAAACACACATCAGCTACCTCCAGCAAACGCGAGAAATCACCACCTTTGTTTCAATGAGCATCTCTTGCAAAGTGGAGCAAACTGGAGTTGGTCATTCTCACTTTGTTTTAGTGAACCAAGTATTGACGAGCTCTGACGAAGAGATGAAAACAAGGACCAAACACCCTGACTTTGTTTCAACCGAATGGGTCTGTTTTAATGCTTCCTTTGTTTAAATTAATGATGAGCATATAAACAACCTTGATAAAAGGGGTGAAAACAAGAACGGACCGTCCTTACATTGTTTGATGGATGTGTAGATCTTTATCATGGCATTGGCAACCTCTTGCAAAGTAACATAAACAAGGGTCCATTAGCCATATTTTAACAAATCGCCAACGACCTTGTTTAATTTGCTAACCAAATGGTGCCAAACCTCTGGAAAAGTGGCAAAAACGAGAATTGACCAAGCTTCCTTTGTTTTGCTGACCATAGCCAAGCAGCAAAAATAAAGACGGTCGGCCCTTCGTTTTAATAAACTTTAACAATATAGCGAATCAACAAAAAAAAAGCTGGTTGCCCATATTTCGCTTGAACTAATGAACAGTCCATGAGCTCCTAACTATAAAGCATGTCGCACAACTTTGGGAAAGCGTCAAAAAAGAGAACTTACTGCCCTTACTTTGTTTTATGGCTAAAAAAACAACAACGTGTTTTTCAGTTTTTTTTGTTTTGTTTTTCCTCCATGAAGTGCCTACAACCTATGGGATAGTCGTAAACAACGAGGTCCGATCACAATTTCTTTCTTTTAATTAATATTGTCGTCTACCGCTAGCAAAGGGGTTAAAACCGAAGATGTTTGGCCATGACCTTGCTTAAATGAACCGAGTGACGACAACAAGAACCGGTTGGTTTTGCCCACTAGAGCTAGTCATCCTTACTTTGTTTTAATGACTCAAGCACCTCTGACAAAGTGGGGAAAACTGGACCCCTTTAGTGTTACTGACCTACAACAAAATGGTGAAAACAAACATTGACAGATTAAAAATGACTAAGAGAAATTCAAGCAGCCTTTAGCTTAGTTTAATGACTGGTGCTGCTATTACTTTACTGTTGCTGACACAACAATAGATTTGTGCTTGTGCAGCTAAAACTGTAGTTTAAGATTAGTTGTGAAACATTTATCCATCCATTTTCTGTACCGCTTGTCCCCAAACACTTTTTAAATTGATCCTGGAATGGAAGTTGATGTTTGTCATTGGGCCCCAATGGTCTCGTTTTAAAAGACAAATAGGAATTCCAGATGGTTTAGTGTGCACTTACACTATCGTTCAAAAGTTTGGAGTCACTTAGAAAAGTCCTTATTTTTAAAATAAAACCGATATTTTTTCAATGAGGATAACATCAAACTATACATTGTTAATGGGTAAAAGATAGGGGTGTAAATCGCGGGTTTTGTCACGATACGATATCATATCGATACAAAGAACCGCGATACGATATCTTAAAGCCTGCTGTGATTCATTCACGATACATCACGATATAGTGCTCCACGATCGATATATTTTTTTTTTTTTTTTAAATAAAAAATATAGAACAATATCCTGATTTATAACAATTCATACGCAAAATCAACAAGGTACTACAAACTCTTTATTTAGGAAATTACAAGAGTATTGTAGTATACAAAGTGCTTATTTTAACACTGAACTTTATCAAATTCCTATATTTTTTCTCATATAAGTAAAGAAAAATGAATATTCTTTCTTTTTTTGTAATACCATTAACTTTAAAGTGCATTACTGAACTATTTATTTACAATAATTTTAATTGTCCGTTGAGCCATCTTTTCTTTGGAATCCAAAGTGCTTCCAAACGAATGACTTGAAGCCCAAAGGGGAGCGAATTTCCTCGTCTTCTTGGACACTAGCCATAGCACCAGCCCAGGAGCCGCGTAGTTGTCGGCTCCCCTTTCACGTGCCTGCTCTGCTCACAACACAACACGCCGCGTACTGCTCCCGGAAAGAGGAAGCAAGCAACAATGAACTGGATTTCAAAATAAAGTCGCGTCTAATGTCCGAGGTCAAACACGGCGATATAAATCGATGTTTACGTTTAGCATCGATGCCAATAAATCGTAGAGCATTATATCGATTAATCGATGTGTATCGATGAATCGTTACACCCCTAGTAAATGACTATTCTAGCAGCAAACGTCTGGTTTTTAATGCAATATTTACATAGGTGTATAACATTTCCAGCCACCATCCCTCCAGTGTTCTAATAGTCCATTTTGTTTTCTAATTGTGTTTTTTTACTTTTGAACTGTAGTGTATGTAGGCGTTCTTACAGTGTGAACATGCAGGGATCAAGCAGTAGATTGGCATAGCGACGACGAGACGCCTAGCTACAGTTGTCAAAAATAGACTAAAAATAAATAGCGTTCTCAACTCTTCGTGTGTGCGACGCTATGAGTGTACAAGAGATTGCCACTCCTCTTCGCAACGCACCTTAATTAGCGCAAAGAGAGCGAGGGATTAAGTGAGCGATTAGGCTCCGCAAGCATGACCGCCCTCAAAAAGAAATCAAGCGCTTCCACTGCTGCTTTGATCTTAGTGTTATTGTCTATGCCGGTACATCTGCTGTGTGCCGTAGTGGATCTTGACCCTTTTTTAAAAATGATTTTCAACATGCATTATTGAGACTCATTAAACTTCGCTAACATGCTCCACCCACATGCAAAATCAGAAACTACAGGACTGTCTCAGAAAATTAGAATATTGTGATGAAGTTCTTTATTTTCTGTAATGCAATTAAAAAACAAAAATGAAATTAATAAAAGGCTTGCAATATTTCAGTTGATTTGTAATGAATCCAGAATGTATGACATTTTTGTTTTTTTTAATTGCATTACAGAAAATAAAAAACTATCACAATATTCTAATTTTCTGAGACAGTCCTGCAGAATGATTTGCGCCACTCTAGTACACAAGATTCAAATTTAAGAGCAATTGGACGAAGTTAAAAAAAAGTTTGTCTTTTAAGGAATCCCAGGGAAAATGGCCAAAATGACATGAAAATGCTTGCTTTAAAGTTTAAGTGGCTTTAGGGGCGGAATTTTTTAATTCGCATTGACACAAACTAAAAAAATGAAAACCTAAAATGTTCACGTAGTACCAGAATGGCCAGCTTCAAGGGCTGCATTTCTTAAATACTGGGAGTTGGGATGGGGAGCTCATTGAATGAATGTGATGAAGATGAGGATGATGTAATTGGACTGTACCGTTACGCTGGTCTAGATGTGTCTTCATGTTGCAGAGCTCCCCTTTAATATCGCCGGGTATCTCCATGCCCAATTTCTGGTAGAAGTCCCGCTGCTTCTTTATCTCCGCTGGACAACCAACAGGGGGAAACATGGGGATCGTAAGCTATATTTATCTTTATATAACAAACATTGTATTTTTTCCATTTTAAAAAGACAAAACATACCCTCTTGAAGTCCGGGTACCAACTTGTACACAATGTCTTGCATTGTTCTGTCATGGCTGCCAAGAAGACGACATATTGTGTTCAAAGCAAAATAGTACACAAAGACAGAAATGTATGAACAAGAGCCTACGTCCCTTAATTTGTTTCAACAAAGTGAATATGGACAACTGGCGACACCTCACTTCCATTTTGATGAACAGTACAAAAGATCAGTATGGAAACAAGGAAAACAAAGACCGTCTACCTTTGTTTTTCTTTTCTTTTAACAAACCGAGTGTTGGCAACGTTGAGCAAAACGGCTAAAACCCGAAACAACCCCTTTAGATTTGTTTCACCAACATCAACCACATCCAGCAAACCGGTAAAACAATGATCCCACGTGAAAGCTTTATGTTGACATTTGTTGCCATAGTAATGATTCAGTTATGCACATTATATTTGTGAACATATGGCAATGACGCAACGTCATCTTTAGCAGATGTCTCCAGGAAATGAGGGTCTCTATCTACTCTGTAGGCCACAAAATATGGGACCATACTTTTGTGACGTCATCTTTTGTGTGGATACGTGTCACGCGACGTGTGCATTTGTGGCACTTCATTTAATTATAAAAATATGAGTTAAGTTAAAATGTTAAGTCTGTGACCATGTGACTTGTGAAAAAAATGAATCACGGACAGCGGCCATGAGGCACAGATTATTTTCGTAAATTCCATTGGCCAAAATTGTTTGTCCAAAATTTTAAAATAGCGTGTGCTTGATATCAGCATCTTCTTTAATGTCTATAATATTTAACCTGTGTGTGCGTGCGCGCACGTGCGTCACTCACCCGATGTACTGCAGTGGATGGCTCTGATGAATAACAATCCTGCATGTGGGACACGTGTTGTTCTCCTCCAGATACTTCACAAGGCAGCTTCGACAGACTGCACACACAAACAGCAAAAATGACATTTTACAGTATGCTTTCGAATTAAATGATCAATTCTTTCCACCAACATGAGACTCCATCAGGAATTAGAAATGCGTTGTTGACAGGCATGTCCGAACGAGAAGCTCGCAATAAGTGATGAAGGTGTGTGTACCTACATACGTATGGATACGTGTCATAATAGCTACGACAACAAGGAAGGCTCAAGTGAGAGGGAATTTTGTATCGGTGACACACACACACACACAGACACATACACCGTATACATGTGGGGCAACACCATCATAAGCAAACTCAATTTTCCCCTTTTCAGCCTGCTAACCGATTAGAACAGCACGATGACGATGATGATTTGAGCACTCTTCCATCAAACCTTTCTACACTTGACCTGTCTTCCACGAGACACACACACCGTCTTATGAAAGCTTTATTGCAGTCAGACAGCTGCAGTGGGCCGACGTGATCTGAATGTCTCTTTTGAAAAGACTCCACAGGGAAGCCCCGGGTGGCCGTTGCAAGTAGGAGGACTCTCTCTAGCGGATGTAAGGAGGATTTACATGCATGTGCATGGATGCGATTGTGTACACGTACATGTGTGCAAGCACTCTGTGACAGTGGTGGCGTCTATCAGGTAGCCGTCGCAGAGTCGACACGTGATGTGGGCGTTGATGTGACTGAGCTTGATCTTCCTCGTCAGCATGTCGGGGTTCTGCAGCAGAAAAAGAAGTGAAAATAAAACGAGAGCAGATTTAAGTAAGATGCCCTATTGTTATCATGGCAGCAAAATGCAGCCACACTCTGCATGCAAACAACGGAGCATTACTGCCATCTTGTGGAAGAGGAGTGGAGGGGACACATAATGCCAAACTTGACTATAATATTAGCACAGGGCTCACAAACCTTTTAGAAACTGAGAGTTACTGCTCAGCTACTGATTAACGTGAAAGGCGACCACATTACAGTTTAGATATACATTCCTGACATAATAAATGTGCTCAACTTTTTGTCAGTTGTACCTTCGTTAATATTAAGACATTAAACCGAGAAAGCTCCAAAAGACAGTTCCAAGTGGAGGTTGTGGAGGTTGACATGCTGATGTTTTGGGCAGACATATTTACAACGCGTAACAAAACTGTTCTTTTTCTACAGTCCATCCATCCATTTTCTAAATGTTCTTACCCCCATTCATGCTATCTGTATGTCTTATGTAAATAAGTCACATTGAAAACCTGTGTTAAAGTCACATTTACTAAAATGTTAAGTGTTCAACACCCAACGGTTTTCACAACAAAATCTAGTTGGCAGTGCAGTAATACTATCAAGTGTTTGGATTAACACTAATGGTTGTTCGTGCCAAGACTGTACAAATACCCCATGCCTCACTCCCTTAAATAAAACATCAGACAAAATTTAAATCCAACACACTTATTTTATTAAAGCCATTTCACACAGCTCTTCCAAAACAGCAGCAGGACACAATGTTATGTTTTTATCATTTTCAGGTGAACATTTCCAATCATGCCGATAAAAATCAGGTCAGACACACCAATAACGGCGAACAAATCCTCCTCAATTCGGAATGAATTCATGTAAAACCCACAGTAATGCCGTTTGTGGTCAAAACAAATGCCTATTGTCATGAAGATTTCAATTTTCCTGCAAGTAGGGAATTCATTTTCAGTATCCACACATACAAACACTTTAGTGTGGTGTTCAGTTCCATAGTTTTCCCCCCCATAGAGGCAGCACCAGACATCACCTGGTCTGGATGATGTGCGTGAACGTTGCCTTCAGTTTGACACTTTTGACAACTGGCTGGCTGGCCAAACATTTCTTCATGGACAAGCCTTGATCTCCTGATGGCTGGTCAGAAGTTGCGTGGTCTTGCGGAATCTTTGGGCCACCTTCAAAATTACATGGCAGCGAACCATAAGAATATTGACACAAAACAAATAACATTAGCTACATGCAGTAGATTTTCTGCAGGCCTACATTGCCAAAACCCAAGAGGTTCTTTTGCAATTCAATACTCACACAAATTGGTGATGGCTTGTCTACAAGATTGGGAATGAATGTGACAATTCCACAGAAAAATTATGCTGAACTTAATTTTTCACACCAATGTCAATGCAATTAAATTTATTCAAGGACACTTGGCTTTTCATATCGTCACTGTCCGGCAGAAACTTTTTATGGCCAAAAACGGTCAGACTTGTTTTGTTTTTTTACAAACCAATATAATAAATAGACTGTATACACCTTGCCTCTAATTTTTTACACAATTTTAGCCAATTTGAAGCAGTGAAAACAGCCTGAAAAGAAATGAACGCTGCCAAACTCCACCCAACACTGCTGCTTTTGAACGCAACTTATATTTCATTATGTCAGAAGTGTTGCCAAAGTTTGTCAAAACTATTTTCCTGTCCTTGTCCTGCAAATATGCGCAGCGCCTTAGTCAGACAAGCTCGCGGAGAGACTGCATGGAAGTGAAGAGGGGAAAAGTTGGACAGAGCGGCGCTCCAGCCGGGGAGCCCGGTGCATCAGCCTGGCAGCACGCTCAGGGCACGATTTCGACGGACACGACGGAGCGCAGCGGCGGAATTTCGGACATGTGATTGACCGCCGCGGCTTCACGTTTTAATCAATGCCAGTGTCATTTTTTTTAGGGACTATAGTGTTGATGCGAGTGGGCAATAGGAATATAATAAAAAAAAGTATAATACAATTTGAAATAAGCGTTGCCTGGGAACTCAAAAAAAAGCTAGCTTTTTTTGGGAGTTGCTGTAAAGTTGTCATTTTGACAGTTTGAGGTTTCCACCCGACAGCGACAATAACATGTTTGTAAAGTGGCTGACAAATGACGCTCGCTGGATTGAATGAGTAAACTGCGCGTGTCACTGGTCCATAAAGTCACATGCAGCTCGTCACCCTAGCTGCGATTTTCTTTTCGTCAAATACCATGAGAGTTTTGCCTACCTTAGGGAAGTTTGATTCCGTCTTGCAAGGAAGGAGGAAAATTATGCTGAAGAACATTGCCCCGACTCAAACCAGTCAACTTCAATCATTACGTAAGGGCAAGCAAAGTGTGTGGAATCCAGGTGACACCATATCTTAACAAGAGCGTTAAATCCGAGACTACACAGGCTATTTTATGACTGAGGATGGTTAATGCAAGTGTTTTTTGTTTCTGTCCTGGATTTGCAGTGTGGAAATTGTTATTCGCAGTTGTATTGTGCTAGGCGGGTAGGTACATAGGTAGGTAAGTAGAAGGTAAAGTAGGTAGTTAGGTAGGCAATTTAGTGGCTATGTGGGCGGACAACCAGGTAGCTAGGTGTGTAAGTAGGTTTGCATATAGCTCGGTATGCAACTTGATAGGTAGATAGGAAGATAGGTAGCTTTTTGCATTTTGGTATGTATTTTGTAGCTCAGTATGTCATTTACAAAGAAGCTAGGGTAGCAAGCCCTCCAATCAGACGTGCTCTGGCACTAACAATTATTGGCGATGGTGCCCCCCCCCCCCCTCCAAAAAAAATGGCTGTGCCTGGGATCAGGGCTTCAGGCACCATTAAAGTACTGGTTTGGCACCAGTATCAAGCAGGGGAAAAGAGTGATACCCAACCTTAACTATTAATGTGCATTCTGTGACCAAGTAGGAGTTGACATTTTCATCCAATCCATGCAGTTGACCTGTAAACAAAGAATTGTGCCCGTGTGGTTCTCCTCACCCCTAATACCGCCATGCGTGGGCTGTGGATGTCGCGGCGTCCACGTCTGTCCTGCAGGTTGAGCAGCCGGCGGTGTTAGCTCCACATCATGAAGAGATTTTCATCTGAGCCTGAGCCATGGGGGTGTGGGGGGATACAAAAGAGGAGGTTTTTAAGACATTTCATGTCAGTTATTCAGGATGACCACTTTCTAGCTCTACACCACGTGTCAAACTCAAGGCCCGGGGGCCAGATACGGCCCGCCACATCAGTTTATGTGGCCCGCGAAGACAAATTGTGCATCAAATTCGTGTGTCATTACTAGAATTGCAAATTGTCTTCACTTTTAATAATATCTATTTTTTTTAAATATTTGACCAGTTTTTACTCGATTTATTTGTCAGTTTGTTTTGTAGCTTTTACTGTATATAATATGAGGTGCTCATACATTTATTTGGGTTGACAGTCATAATGGCCCTCGGAAAGAAGCTATGACTACAATGCGGCCCGCGAAAAAAACGAGTTTGTGTAGAGTCTACACAAATTGAACAATGAGAAAAACAGTGCACCCATGAAGCACCCACAAATTTGCCTATTTGCCAATTTTTTCCTCATGATATTTCTTTTTTAACGCATTGTTTATAGCGAAAACCAACCCCCATTTTTCATGGCAAATGCTTATTGGAGGAACGATATCCTCACTTTTAAGAATTTTGCGGGAGCGAACAGCAAGTACTGTACTCTATTGTCAAAAAAGGCCAAAGCACGCTGACTTACACTCAAGCACAGGTCATACAAACACTCAAATATGATCAATCCTTACAAATTATTTGTCATCATACACAATATAGAAAAGCGGTACAACCAGACATAATCCTGAGTAACCCAGACATAATCCAGAGTAAAAAAAAAAAAGAATATTCAACACATTAGAAGCTTGGTCATGTATGAGTGAAAGAGGGGGCACATCATCATCATTAAACGATTGTAACATCACTGTTCCTTGTCAGTTATTCTTGAGAGGTGACAATCTGCACAATAGAAATTACCACTGATTAGAAATGATCCACATTGTTTAAAAAAAAAAAAAAAATCCACGTACATGCAGAATTTTGATATTGTCATTCGAACTCTAATGGGCTCATTGCTTGCCTTGTCAATCATCCCTTGAAATGCAATCTCATTTGGGAGGCGGTCCCTTCATAATAATCACCAACTTGCACAATACAAATTCGCTAACCATAATGAATGTAGCATATGTGACAAACAAGTTTAATATGAAACGAGTCTCCCTTTGCCAAAACCGCACGCACGCACATACACACGCACGCACACACACACAGTTGCACTGCAAACACACAAGCGCAGATACACACAAAAGAGTTCCTGTTGGTCCGCCTGTGGCCATTAGAATGTTTTGCTTCGCTGTAGTTTGGCATCCAACACACAGAGGCACGCATGCAGGCCAACAAACATGCAGGTGCAGGCACGCACACACACACACACACACACACACACACACACACACACACACACACACACACACACACACACACACACACACACACACACACACACACACACACACACACACACACACACACACACACACACACACACACACACACACACACACACACACACACACACACACACACACACACACACACACACACACACACACACACACACACACACACACACACACTCACTCACTCACTCACTCACACAAACACACACAGAAGAAGGCCTGCTGTAAGCTCTCCCACAGGCGGCAGGAGGAGGAAAGCTGCTTCTTCTTGTTAGGAAGCTTTGGCTCGTCTTCAGAAACACACACGCACATTCACTCAGACCAAAGTGCCACTATTCACACATTTGTGACGGTAAAAGACAATTTGGCCGACACACACGATTTTGTCCGAAGGCCAACATGCTAACAGCTGTTACGTCTGCAGATAGGGAACCGATAAGGAGTATAGAAAGTATGCCAACGGGGTTCAATAAGCATTTGATAACTTGCTTTGCAGTGCAGTAGATGCGTCTAACGAGAATTGAAATTATGGAATCAGTTGGCATGCTGGTAATTCTCCATGTTTTGCAGCCCTTCGTATATGTAGAGTCAAGTCAAGTCAAATTTGTTCATAAAGCGCCTACATGATTAAAAACCTTTAATTATTTTATCTTATGTAGAAATGTAAATATTTCGTGACGTCAGTGACAATAGTAAAGGAGTAAAAAAAAATTTGAAATGGTCATCCTGATGCAAACAGATTTTGGCCCCTTTCCTACTGCCAATCCAAGCTCACCACAGGACAAGAGATATGAGCACAGGCAACTCTGCCTTCCCTTCTGGGGGAAGCCAGTGGCCAAAGTACACACAACAGGGACACAGTGGTCTTGCCCTACAGTCCTCCTTTTATTTCACACTCTTTTCCTTGCTTCTAATGCGACATTTAGACGCAGATATGCCTCCCTTCCTGATTTCCTCAAGCAACTTCTCACACATGCGCACTCTGCATTCACTCTACAGCCGTCAGTCACACACAAGGTGTCAGAATTACCGCAACCAAGTATTTCCTTATGAAAAGAGAAGAAAAAAGTGTTTTCAGACCAAATGTGATGTGATTATTAAGAATCATGAAACCACTGCACCGTTACCTTTTCTCTCAAAGTAGTTTGCCCCAGAGAGAAAAGCTTGGATGTTCTAAGACAGCACAATAACTGACTTGGATTTGATTCTCCCCTAGGCTACAATGCCGAGTCGGATCCTGGTAAATAAGTCATTTGAAACTTTTTGGCGGATATTTGGACAGCTTGTGACTGAGCGTGAAGAGGCGTTCTCGAGGAGGAATCCGGGAGCGAGTGTGTCAGTGACAGTATGATACTCCCCACCTTATTTTCCCATGAAATGTTTGAAAGACAGTGACAGTATGATACAGGAGGAGAGTGGGCGGCAACTCTCCACCGTGCATTGCCGTGAATCGCTTGAGAGGGGCAAGTACAAATTCTGCACAATTGAGTGTTCTGCCTGCCTTGTAGCACATGGTGGCGAGAGTGGTCACGACTACTTAACACAGGTTCAAATCTCACTCTCGAGCTTTGCCACCCCCATTATCGTTAATGTTATCTTTATTAGATTATAAATTCAATAAATACTGTTCCTATTTCAAAAAAACATAATCGTGATTTCGATATTGAACAAAATAATCGTGATTATGATTTTTATCCATAATCGAGCAGCCCTACTTGTGGTCATGGGGCGACATCCCCCGCTGTACATTGCTGCCTAATGGAGCTCATTTGCAAATTGGCCTTGTGTAGAGTAAGAAAAACTGTAGGACACATTTGTTCTGCTTTTTCTTTAGCTTTTTTGAGAGTGTTTCTTTTCATTTTAGTGATTAAATTCTTTTCACGTTTGCATGACTGTTAAGAATTTAACCTGTCAACCGTTGCCAACTGTCAAAACAAACAAGAGTCGATGTTACCCCGACTCAAAGGCCCAAAGCTCAAGAAATACATCTTTTGGATTACCTATGCTTGGCTTTTTCTCATGTTAAAAATAATGCTAACAACAAAAAAGTCTTGAAAGTCATAAAATGAGCTTCATCGTCACTTTTATCGTCGTCACAATTGGATTCAACTAGTATTAATGGACTGAGCATGTTTGGTCTTTTCTTTGGCTTTTTAGCAACATGTATTTGAATAGTAAGTCACAGTGAGCGGCCTTAGGCTGAAAACAACAACAAACAATTGCAATATTTGCCATTGTTGGCAACACACTTTTAAAGTTGTGTGAACTGAGTGGATTCAAAAAAGTCTTATGCTAAAATACAAAAACAAATGCAGCAAGCTTCTCTCATTTCCACTTCAGAAGAGCTTAAGACCTAAATAGATTATCAATGGAATAATTATCTATAACCCACATTCTTAAAGTTATAAAGTTAGGTGACTCGCTAAAACTAAAAACAGCTACTATTTTTACATTTGTACTACAGTAAGAATTTTAGTTGATAACAGCAAACAAATCAAGAAAACAATGGCTTTCACGCTTTGGGACGGCTAATGCTAAAAACAATGCGAACAAAACTACTCTTGACATCTCACAAGTTGTCTCGGACTAAACATTTATGGGTGACCAATTCTGCAAGATGCATGTAATCACTTGTTAGCACCAAACTTTAGCTAAGCATTACAGTGGTTAGCTTCTTTATACACTTGCAGGCCAATTCAGAATGTTAAAAAAGAGAGTTATTGGTCAGGGTAACTGTGGCTGACTGTCAAAACATATCAATGCTAATGCCAAAAACCAATACTAACAGTAAAATAAGATTAGTGAATTCATATTTTTGCCTTCTCTTTGGCTTTTTAGGGGCGTGATGCACATGAATGTTGCACATTCACTGCTTAGCACTCAAATCAGCTAAGCCGCCTTGATATCTTTTTATAACGTGTATGACAATTAACTCATTCACTGCCCTTATACTGCTCTACTAAAATCAAATCGTTTACACTTTACGGCCTTGGACATATATATTTGTCAAGTTTTTTTGAATGAATAGTCATGGATCCGGTCGGTCCAGTTTGTCTATGAAAGTCAGGTTTGTAAACTACTGTAACGACTAACAGATCCCTGTAGATTGGAGCATTACATCGCTTTGGATCTGAGATCTGCATCGCTTTTGATAAAATGATTGGTTCGGAATCTTGGCTTGTCATGTCGATTATGAGGGAGATAAAGGCCAACACGCTGAACGTAGGACAGGTTTAGGCATCTTACACTAAAACAGGGGTATAAACAGAGTATGTGTTCCAGTGGATAGTGCCAAATGTTTATCACGAAAAAAGATGCCACGATTCTGTGAATGTCCAACAGCAAGTAAAGCCATTGACGTTCAACTAGTAAACTCAGTGTAGCTCATGCCGCGTTTCCAAGTTAGACATCTGTCAAATCTGTCTTGTAACCAAAAAAAAAAAAACTATTATTGTTCTACTTGACATATTTGTTATCATCATATATGCTTGATATTTCTGCTTTTTGATCAAAAATCTTAATTTTTGTGAAATCACTCCTTGTTTTATGCACCAGTAATTACGAAAGAACAGAAAAGTTGAGAAACACTTTTCTGGAGAGCGGTAAAGTCAACTATGCTAGGTTCACTGCTTCTATTGTCAATATTCTGTGGTACTTGAAAGATCAATTAAAACGTTCCAACAAAATCCTACTTTGAAAACAACTGGCAGTGAATGAGTTTCGAATTGGTAATGATTAAATAATGGCAAGAGTCATACTGTCAGAACAAATCAACTTATTAGATTAGCTACCAGTAGCTTTTTCTATGATGACACACCTTGGGGGGGAAACAAATGCCTGATTACACCCTTTAACTTGTTCTAACACTTCACAGAGGAGTCCCGTGCAGTCAGCAAATTGTGGTTTCCCCTCTAAAACGTGTTGATTTTTTAGCACTAACTCTCACTTAAAACCGAACGAAGCAACACTCCACAAGTTTTGGACAACTCTATTGTGCAAGCACACACGTCAAATTAGCACGGTTAGCATCACAAAGCCTGCAAAACTGACAACAGCAAAAACACTGCAGACTTGTTGGCTGCGTGTTGGTGCTCCCCCACGCACGATGTCACTCACAGTGTACACAACAGTAGCATATCCATGAAAAGCGACACAAAAAAAGGTGGTGAGGGAAGTGCAAAGAACTAACCCTCCCATCACGTTTAATCCAAACCTCATGTAGAAGAAGCTCCACAAAACAACTTCAGTGATGGGCCTAGAGGCGGGAGGAGCACCGCAGAGGAGCGAGCGAACAAGACGAGACACGCCGTCCAGACGAGCCTGAGCCCCGCGGAGGACCACCGCGTGCATCCCGACCGAGCTCCGAGTCTCTGTCTGCCTGCCTTCACCCTCCTCCCGGCTTCAAAGACCCGGCGTGCAACTGCAAGGGCCCGGCGTCATACACACTCCCTCACACACATATTCTCACACGCATCACGTATGGATAGCATGCTTGGTAGCAGCCAGCGGCAAGCCATGCTAAAAACGAGGAGTAGGTGGAGGAAGAAGGGGAGTGAGGAGGGTACAAACCGGCACCCGAACCCGGCCACCGAGGCCGGGCTGGGGGCATCGGGGAAACAGTGAGGCAGGTGACGACGACGACAGGTACCCGAGTGCTGACTGACCTGGTCGAGGAGCGCCGAAGTCGGCTGGATAATGGGTCGGAACCGAGTTAATTCCACTCGCAGTACAACAAAGAGGCGAAAATGACCGAGCGGCCGCGGAACAGGCCGAAGCAAAGCGCTCCCCGAGCGGCGCGGCGCATGCGCACAGCGCTGGAGGTGGAAAGGTGGAAGAAAGGAGCGCTCAAATGATACTATATACATTTTAATAACAAACTATAGTTACACAATGCTATTTTCATTGCTGCACATGTTTTTATTCCTTTTATATTTACTTACAACATTTCATTTTACTGAAACGTGATCATTGTTGGTATTTCCTGAATGGCTGGAAGAAATCACACGGTTGATTTGTCTCGGTATCCTTGATTAAAGTCAAAAAGTCAAAGTCAAAGTCTGCTTTATTGTCAATTTCTTCACATGCCAAGACACACAAAGAAATCGAAATTACGTTCCCACTATCCCACGGTGACAAGACATAGTACACAATACATACAAGTAAACAACACAAAAAATAAAAACAAGAAGGCACAAACAATGAATAAATAAGAGTGATGAATAAATAATAAATAAACAAATAACATAATAAATAAGAGGAGCAAAACTTAATAAACACACTGCGAAACAAATTATTTTCACCAAAGTGTCCTCCTTTCATAGTAAAGACTTATTCTCGAGAAAAAAAAATCACTTAATTTTAAATAATTGTTTAAGAGGTGTTTGACAGGTGATGCTCGGTGGAATATGACAGGTTGCGTTGAACTATTTTGGAATGGGGAAACTGGGTTTTTAGCACAATGAAATTGAATAGTCTAATTAATACAATATTAATTTACTAAAATTGTATTTTCCTGAAATATTTACATAAATTACTAATCATCTTTTGCATAGATGCTACTTTTTGAATACATTTTAAACTTTCACATACCCCGTGGAGTGCCTTCATGTACTCCTGTTTGAGAACCACTATCCTAGATCTCGGCGCTTCTTGTTTTTGTCGCAGCCACATACTAGACCTGATTTCACCTGGTCTAAGGTCTAGCTTACTTGCAGCCTTGTCATTGAACAAAACACCCTTTCTCTACCAGAACGCCCAGCATGGCGCAGTGCAGTCCGCCAAATTTCTAAACACGTCTGCAAAAATAGAGCTTTTCGTGTCCTCAGTTCCCAAAGGCTTACTGAATGTAGTTAAACGGAAAAGGTGAAAAAAAAACTGAGATTTACATGCCCTGTCCCAACTTCATCGGAAAGTTTTGCAGGCATCAAGTTAAAAATGAGTGAATATTTGCTTAAAAGAAGGTCCTAGGCTAACCGAGAAGCGCAACATCTTTTGTCAATAGAAGATCTCTGTTACGGTCAATCCCATTGACAAGTGATGTATATTTGATGTCGCTTATCTTATTTTTCTTGTCTTCTTTGGGGGATTCGAGGTTGCTCGTTGTGTTGACAAAACAGTCTGCTAATTGCGGACTTTGTCCTAAACTTGTGACGTGTCTTTTTTAAAACACTGGGAAGAAAAAGAAAAGTTGGACAACAATGCGCCGTGTATGTTAGCTTGTCGGGCGTCAACGATGGAAAACGGCGAGAACGACAAACTAATTGCCTTCTCGCCGTCGCCGGCTTCTCCTCCGAATGACGAGTTGAAGAAGCTGCTCCATTTCAAAGTTTACAAGAGGAGATGGTTCGTACTCCTGGTGCTGTGCTTGCTCAACTGCTCCAATGCCACGGTGAGCTAAAACAACCACAACTTAGATTAGATAATACTGTCCAACACACTCGGCTTTGTAAAATTGGGCACTATCGGCAAATGATGTCAATTACTTTTCCACGATCGGCGCCACCTTATCGGAAAGTTTGAATGGAAATAAAGTTAGAGCATAATGTCGACGGCGTAGTTGTACAGCACTGTAAACTCGTAATAACAGTTAAAAAATATACTCATTCCGATTGGGTCAATTACAAGCAATTATCCATTTATCATTTTTATATACATATGTATGTATTTATATACAGTGTATTTTAACTTCCTCATTCATGGTCATGTGACCGGTCTCATGAGCCAGCCAACAAAACTGGTTGCTGCATGTTCTGTTTGGAGCGGTCAGAGAGCCGTTGAGAATTTTACGGAAACGCAATTAAAAACTTGTTTTAAAATGTTGGAAATGTTTTATCTTAGTCTGCGATGTTTTTACATCACATATAACTTAGCTTAATTTACATGGATGGATGGATGGATGGATGGATGGATGGATAAAACAAATGTATGACATTCATGGCACAATTTTTATAGTAGACGTTCCAGTAGCTAGCAATGCCATGCTAAGTAAACTCTTTATACTCTTCATTGGTCATCTTTTGTATTTTATTTCCCAGCTATGGCTGACCTTTGCACCAGTGGCGGACCAGTCTGCCCAGTACCTACAGGTTACCTTGTCAGACATCAACTGGTTGTCAGTGGTCTACATGGTGGTGTCTATTCCGCTCAGCATTGCCACCACCTGGATGCTGGACACGGTCGGGTTGCGCGCCACGGTAACAAAGCTGGCGTTATATTTGTTGGATGCAGTGCCGCTTACCGTAATTTTCAGACTAAAAGTCGCTCCGGAATATAGGTCGCATTAGCCATAAAATGCACAATAACGTGAAAAAAAACATATATAAGTCGCTCCGGAGTATAAGTCGCATTTTGGGGGGAAATTTATTCGACAAAATCCTACACCAAGAACAGACATGAACGAGCAACAACAGGCTAAACGATAGGTATGCTAACGTGACATAAACACAAACGAAGAGCTGAGAACAGGCCTGACGTAACATTCAGAGTTATTAAAAAAAAAACTATTACATAAATAACACGTTTATAAAACCATCTGTGTCACTCCAATTCATTAAATCCATCGATCGTCCTTTGTCAACAATGGGTGCGCGCCGCTGACGGTGCTTGCACTTCAAAATATTCCACAGGCCCATATAACGATATATAAATTAGATATCAAATAACTATTATATAAGCAATAATATTATCAAACCATCTGTGCACTCTAAATCATTGATCAAATTCCTCGTCCTTTGTCAACAATGCCGCATGTGCGCCCTGACGTCAGCTTGTCATTATTCCACAGATCTAGTACATAACTGTATTGTAGCGTTAACAAAGTACAAGGAAAGACGTGGGTTTGGTAAATGGCTCTTTATTTAACAAAACAAACTTCCAGGGGTGTGGCGGCATGGACTTCCAGCCACGGAGGTGGAAGAGAGATCCATAGAATAGGACCGGGCGTGCGTAAAAGCCATGTCCGAACCCCATCCACCGTCCCCAGACAGCCACCCGGCCGAGCGCCGGCCCCCGACTTCTATCCACGGAGGTGAAAGAGAGCTCCGTAGAGTAGGACCGGCCAGGCGTGCGTAAAAGCCATAATAGTTTTTCAAACCTTCTGTGTCACTCCAAATCCTTAAATCCTTCAAACTCTTCGTCCTCCGTGTCACTTAGAAACAAAGCCGCTAATGATGCCGGTAGTACGTGGGGCCCTTCGTCATCCCGTGATCAATCTTTGTCCTTTTTGTAAACAAACGCCGCGCCGCGCTGCTGACGTCACTTGAAATTCAAATTACAGTAATCCCTTGCTACATCGCGGTTCGTTTATCGCGGTTTCACAAAATTTTTGAAAAGATTCACATATAAGTCGCTCCTTATTATAAGTCGCCCCCCCACCCGAACTATGAAAAAAAAACGCGACTTATAGTCCGAAAATTACGGTACTTTAATCTTAACAAACGACAAAGACGGCAATGAAGGTTCT
Organism: Syngnathus acus; assembly: GCF_901709675.1. NCBI lineage: Eukaryota > Metazoa > Chordata > Actinopteri > Syngnathiformes > Syngnathidae > Syngnathus > Syngnathus acus. The sequence continues at coordinate 19,583,268 of NC_051095.1, read as the reverse complement.
ACTCCTGATGTGCTTACAATAGTATTGTAACATGTGATTACTCAGTGCCCTGAACACAAGTCTTTAGTGAAGTGAACGCTCAAAACAATTTTGAGTCTTCAGTCAACTTCCTTAATTATGAGGCTATTTAAAGACAATGTTGAGCCGTCAAGGAACCCAACGTGCATGTTTTGAACAAAAGGCGATCTTACTTACTTTTTCTTTTTTAAACAAATGTTGCTATTTTTTAACAATGACAATAAAGTGTTGGCAATTACAATCATTTTTTAAAGACGATTTAATCTTTATCGCACCCTTGTTCTTTTTTTATTACAAACAACAATAAGTATTTGATCCCCGGCTGATTTGAAATGAACGGTGACTGACTTTGGTGGCAGCCTCATTTTAACAGCGATTGAAAGATAATTTAAAAATTGCGCTCCTTTAAAGAAACGTCGTCTTCAAGGAACAACATAACTCCTTTTGGGAAAAGAAGACCCTTTTGTCCAACAGTTTTCCAATTTTGTGACATATTGTAAATATGAAAGGAAATTACTAATTTGTGTTTTGCTTGTACTCAGCTCATCCTGGGCTCGTGGTTGAACATGCTTGGCGGCGTCATCCGCATCATGGGTGGTCCGCCGGGTGATGAATTCAGCATCAACTACACGGTAGTGATGCTGGGCCAGACGCTGGCGGCAATGGCACAGCCGCTCATCATCTTCACGCCCACAAAGATGGCGGCGCTCTGGTTCCCAGAACACCAGCGGGCCACGGCCAACACCATGTCCTCCATGGGTGAGCTTTCGCTGCGCCTCATGCTCACTTTTCTTTTGACAGTGCACTCGACTCGGCAGTATTTGTCTCTGCAGCCAACCCGTTGGGCATTTTGGTGGCTAACTTGGTATCGCCTGCTGTAGCGCACAATTCAGATCGAATCCCCACACTAGTGAGTAACATACATACACACACACACACACACACACACAAATGCACATCACAGATTGGCCTTGATGCCTCCAGATGTTGGCCTACGCGATTCCTGCCTGCCTTGCCTGTTTCCTGGCGACAGTGGGCATACGCAGCAACGCCCCACCTACGCTGCCGTCGGCCAGTGCTGAATTTTCCACTTCCGAACCTTTTGTGCAAGGCGTCAAACTGGTAGGGTAAACAGTGGCTCTATGTGGATTTGTTCCTGACAATTTAGTGTTGCATAAAACTAAATTTGAGGTGTTTTGTGTCACGCAGCTGCTGAAGAACCGAGCGTATCTGGTGCTGCTGCTGTGCTTCGGTTCGGGCGTGGGCGTGTTCACATGCTTCTCCACACTGCTGGACCAGATCCTCTGCGTGCAGGGCTACACTAACGTGAGTGTCCTTTGTTTGCTCAGCCAGAGTTCTCGTGACTTCTTCTGACTCATGATTGATGTGCCCCAGAGGTGCGAATCATGAGTAAAGTCATATTGAGTAAATCTAATAAAGTCATACAAGGGTAAAAATCAAGTCCATCCATAATACTTAGGACGTGGCCTCTGTACAGAGGACTTTTTGCAAAGAATGTTCTAAAACTGTCCGCTTAATTGTAACTTGGACTCACGACGAAATTAAAACAAAGAACCTACGCGCTCTTCTTAACTAATACAACAACATTTCAAATGATCTTATTGTACAGGTTTTTTTTTAACACCAAAGATAGTAAGCTTCAGTTAACTTAACGTTAGCCTAACGGCATTTGTCTGAATCATTTTTGAATGTTTTCAGAAATTCAACAAACCTTTTGTTAACAATAAAGACAATTCAGTCATTAGAATTAACCACTCCAGCATGTGCAATTCATGAGTTTTTTATTAGAATTCCAATGTGTGTTTTTTTAAATCACATCGATTGCAGGACTTTGCGGGCCTGTGCGGTGCCCTCTTTATTGTGTTTGGCATCGTTGGCGCCGCCTTACTGGGACTGTACGTGGACAAAACCAAAAGGTTCACGGAGGCCATCAAGATCAACATGGCCCTCTCTTCCTTGGCGGGCATTGCCTTCTCTGTGGTGAGCTCATGGTACCCATCTTCCAACTTTACATGGCCTCTTAACACAGTCTGAACACTGAATCCTCCTCAGGTGTGTCTGATGCAGCAGCAGAGCATCGCCGTCGCGACGGTGTGCTCGCTCTTTGGCTTCTTTGGGTTCTCCATTTTCCCAGTGGTCATGGAGCTGTCAGTGGAATGTTCCTACCCGGTGGGAGAGGCCACTTCGGCAGGACTCGTCTTCATATCAGGGTACCAGATCAAGTCCTAATAAAGTGTCTGTTCTAAACTTTGGAAATCCTCCATTTTCAAATGCTAATTTCTCGCCCCCCAAAAGTGGTCTTTTCCCCCATTCACTTTTCTAGGAGGATTTCTGCTCATTCCTAATCTCGAAGTAGCATCACCGCCCAACCCAAAAATTGATCGGCTCCTCACTGTATGTCACAAAGTGAAGAGCCACCCATATAGCATTGACATAGGTAATACTTGGGAATGGCTGATGGTGAAGTGGTACACTCACCTGTCTTGTGTGCAGGCACCATGAGTTCGATTCCCGCATATGACATTGTGCTTGTGTGTGAGTGACTTACAAAAAAAAAACGTTGACAGAACACACGCCCAGTTTTTTAGAGCAGTTTAAAATGGCATCATTTGGCTCCTTTAAAATATGTAAATGTTTGCCAGTGTGTGCAAATTTGATGGCTTGTAAAACTGGAATATTCCTGCAACTAAATCGACATGACTTTTTTTTAGCCATTAAAGAGGTTGTTGAAATAATAGAAAGCCATTTTAGGTTCTTGCTCTATCATTGATTGTTTAAGATGAGGGTGCTTGACTTTTTCTTCATCTTTGTAGGCAAATCCTGTCCATCATCTACATCGTCCTCCTCCAGTCTTTGGCCACGCCTGTCGCCGAGTCACTTCGCTCGACATGTGGGCTCGCCCCTCAGAGCTGGAAAGGTAATGTATCGGGGCCATATTGGAGGAGCTCCTACATATGTATATAAACAAATGTATACACCAAATTCAAAATCTGAACATACAAAACTAAATAGTCAAAAAATAAATTATATAAATGTCTGTCTTAGATATTTTTCTGGATAAATTCTGAATAAAGTTGTATTTTTACGACTATATATTTATTTTGTATATTTTATATTTTAAAATTTGATCCATGGCGGCACAGTGGGGCACTAGTTAGCATGTCCGCCTCACAATTCGGAGGGTGTGGGTTCGATTCCACCTCCAGTCCTTCTCGTGTGGGGTTTGCATGTTCTTCCCGTGCTTGCGTGGGTTTCCTCCCACATCCCCAAAACATGTTTGGTAGGCTGATTGAGCAATCCAAATTGCCCCTAGGTGTGAGTGTGAGTGCAGATGGTTGTTCGTCTCTGTGTGCCCTGCGATTGATTGGCACGAGTTCAGGGTGTCCCCCGTTTACTGCCTGATGACGGCTGGGATAGGCTCCAGCATGCCCGCGACCCCCGTGGGGATAAGCGTTACAGATAATGGATGAACAGGGAGCGCCAGAGGTGGAATCGAACCCGCACACTCCGTGAGGCGGACGTGCTAACCAGTGCGCCAACGAGCCGCCTGAAAGTATTCATTTAAAAAGATATTTATTGTATACATTTATTTCTTTTTTTACAGACTTAATTATATTTTTTTCAAAGGAATATTACCCTTTTTAGGACAACATAGTCAACTATGTAAGTTAAAAAATAACTATAAAAATGTTTTTTTTTTTATTGTTTCATCCCTCAGTGTCCATGTTCGTGCTAGCAGCACTGACCACCCTCTTCACCTGCGTTTTCATCATCGTCTTCCATACACGCTACAAGCGCCTGGAGGCCGAGGAGGATGCCACCTACGGGCACGCCCGAGACAATCGATCTGCTGCTCCCACCCCAGCCAGCATTAACACATAACGATCCACAACGATACAACTTGATTTTGTTCATTGCATGTGCTGCAACAGATGAGCCAAATATTTGTTTCATCTGAATTATGTGAATGATATTTTTAAATGATGGAAAGCGGATCCTGATTGAAATTGTGTGTTGTTGGTGTGTTTATAATATTGACAATATTGTAATTTATTTTTTATTGATTCCTTATCTAGGTTTGTATTTGTGTTTTAATTTGATCATGTCATTAGTTAAACTAAAAAAATTTCATTTTTATGTTTTGTGAGTAAAAGGTAATTATCACAAAAACTAATTCCTATGGTGTTAACCGTTAACTACAAAAGAGATAATTTCTGCAAATATATCAAAATTATTACAGTAAAATACAATTCAAATATCAAGAAATATATTTCAGAATATACATTATAAAGGCTTGTGTGTTCCACACCCCCTCCCACCGCCTCTCAAGCACCTACTCCTATAACAGGACATCACGTCTTTCAAGGTAAAGCACTTATAATTAATTCTACATTTTGCATTCATTCTTACGGGAAATATTGCTTCTACATAATTTCTACCTACAAACCCGATCACGGAGCGAATTAAGTTCGAGGTAGCGGTTTTTCTGTATTTTTATTTTATTTTATACCCTTTAAAGTTGAAAATGGTATTATCCAATTGTAAATGACCTCTGTATGCAAATTGTAAATAAACCTTGTGTGCCTTTCTCAGTTTGGAACTTTTAGTCATGAGCCACAAAATGGTGGTTTTGAGGTTTTTACTTTAAGAATGAGTTTGAGTGAAAAATGTATACATAGATAAACATATAGAAGCATTACATATATTCACATAACGCAATACTATTAAAATGTATTCGTTTAAATTACAAAATCATTTTATGAATTCCAATTTAATTTTAAGTTGGTTTGTGCATAGTGCAATCAAATAAATAAATAAAATATTATTTGACATTAAACATTCATTTAGAGGGTTTGAAGTTGAGCAGAAATTTGGATCTAAATTTATAAAATGTTACAAAAATACAATTTGTGGCATCTACTGATGTGGGACAAGATGACAAAATTTAATGAAGTATAAATATACACCTCATTTTTTGTACATCTTAAAATTCTTTCATTTTATTTTTACATGACATCCTTATTTTGCAGCATTTAGGTAGAGGATTTTGAAATAAATCGAGCATAATTTGTATGTAGTGTATTAAAAAAGAATAGTCAAAAATACAATCCCAAAATAATTATAAAATAAGTAATCACCAAATTCTAATACAAAGAATACTCCACTATATTTAGCACGCTGCAATTTTGGTTGATAGCTTTCTATAAAACCAACAAACGAACAATGCTTACTCTAATAATGTACAGAGCTGTATTTCACATGTTTACTTCACGCAATTCATTAAAAAAAACAGACTAAGACGTGGTTTAAAGTACTTTGGAGTTTTAATTCATTTTCAATTTCACATAAAACAAATATTTAAAAAAAAAAAAAAAGTTGAAAGGATCACTCTGGACTTGAAGTTCAACAAGGGGACCGATATTTTAAACAAAAAAAAACAAAACTAAAAAAGAACAGCATCGTAAACATTTCTTTTTCAATGGCTGAGGGGTTTCTTGATGCAAGAGCTGGAAAGTTGCGCAGAAGATTTTCAGAGCTGAAGGGCGCAAAACTGCTGATAGACGGCAAGGATGTGGTGGTCCAGCTCGGCCGTGAAAAGCAGGTTTTCCAATGTGCCCATGTACTGCTGGATGATCACGTGGTGCTGATGAGGAATGGCAAGATTCATGTGAGTACTTCATTGTGTGCGCCAGTGTGCATGTGTATGTTACCATGAGAAAGATCTGCTGCAGCCTCTCCACGCAGTTCTTGTACCATGGCGTGCTGACATTTACGCTGCCTGTCTCGCAGCGCACCAGATGTTCTGTCAAGAGCATGATGAAGCGCTGCCGGGCCACATGGAAAATGGCTGTTAATTTACAATTGTTTCTCCCAAAGATTACTAGAAACGGGTAAACAAAAGTGGCAATGACAGTAAGTTGCAAATTTAGGAATAAAGTTGTTGAGCAGAAAGTAACGCGAGACTTTCAAAATAATAATCATTAATGGTACCACAGAAAGATTAAAAGAAATGACTATATAAGAAGAATCTGAAGGGAGCATGAAGAAATTAAAATCTGAAAATTGGGGGGGGAAACTGTTCATTTGTGAGAGTTCATGGTCACTTTTGAGATGGCACAGCAAAAGAGATTAAAATATGATGAGCACTGAAAAGAGAAATGAGATTAGAATGATGTAGCCTAAGAAATAAAAATCCTAAATTTGGGGAAAAGCCAGAGTTAAAATGTCATTGCGGGTAGCTTGCTCGAATTTTGATTGTACCACAAAAACATACCACAAAAAAGTGCAGATGAATGAAGAACAGGAAATAGTACTTGCCGTAAGCAAAGCAAAAAAAATAAAAATAAAAATCCCAGGACAAAAAGACTTCACATCACAGAAAGTTCAAAGATGTAATAACGACAATCGAAGAAAATGAGCAGTCGATGTAGCAAAGCCAACAAACGTAAATTCAGGAAAAATATCATCGCACATGACATCATGCAAGATTTCATTCAGAGACTTTTTGATGACACCCCAGAAAGGTTAAAAATGTGTGGATGACCATTACAAAAGGAAATGTTTGCTATGCTAAGTCAAAATCGGGAAACTCTTGGAATTCAATTAGTGTCCGAAAAGTGACAGATTTTGACCTGGAAGATGACGAGGAAGAGGTTCTTCTGCTCGCTCTGGGCCGACTCCACCTTCTCCTGCAGCCTCTCGATCTGTTCCTCCAGCTGAACCTCCTCGTCCTCGCTGTTCTTCTCCATGTCTTCTTCGTCCCCGCTGTCCCTCGGCTGCCCGACGTAAGCAGACAGGTAGACAGACTATGTTGAAATCCACCCACAAATCTTTTATGAGTAGTAACGGAGATGCAACAAGTTGGGAAACGAGTGTGAAGTTTGACACGTCTACCAATATCCCACTGCTGAGACAAAATAACCTTGGTGTCTGAGGGCTGTTGATATTTGAGCACCTGCAAATAAACTCAACATTAAGAAGCCACACACTTTCCGTAGCTGGTGTTAAACTACTGGAACAAATTAAATGCAGGAACCAAGATGTCTGCAAATCTAAAGACTTGTGAAGAGACTACTGATACAAAACATACAATGTGTTATATGAGACGTATTCCATATGAAATCTACTGTGACTTGTGCTTTGAAATCTCTTGTATTATGTCTATAATAGGGGCTGGCGCCTGTGCTGTTGATGTGCAAGTGTTGATACCAAAACCCATCAACACTGTTGTTTAATGTTGATACTAAAACTCAAAAACAATGTTGGGGAATGCTGAATGTTGATTATGAAACACATAAATATGAGATGGAGTTTCAATCTTGAGGGCACACCGGGGATAGACCTCTAAGCTGCAGCAACAGGCACTTCATTAACTCTATCTTATACAATGGATCTCCTAAACTGGGCCTTCAGAGCAATCGACCAGACCATCTTCACTCGACGTCCAGGAACTGGGGAGCCACAATGCCCCCCACGGCACCTCTCTCACAGGGTACACAATGGATGGCTGGAGCAAGTGACGCGTCATGTGCCTTGACGTGTTGCACACGGAAGATGTGTACCTCTTGATCTCCATCGCCATCGGCTGGCTCTCTCCAACCCTCATGGGGCTGGACATGTACCATAAGCTGAAGGAAATGACCTTGGAAAACAACCAGAGGGGTGAAAGCAGAGAGCCCAGAGAGATGAAGACAATGCTCCATCATGGTCAAGCTAAGGAGGCCAGCATGGGAGACGAATAGCAGCGATCGGTCGGTACAAGTGCCGCCTGGTGCTGGGGACAGTGCCCGTGGTGCCTGCAAGATTGTGACTCCAAATCAAAATTGATTAACTTGTACCCTCTTGTTCTGCTGCTTCTCTAGTTTGTCCTTGGCCTCTTCCAGCTCTGTCTGGATCTTCTGGACGTGTTTGTTCATCTTCCGGATGGTCGAGTGCAAAATCTCCCATATGTAAAGTCTGGGTCAGATGAAAGAGAGAATGTAGACCATCTCGTTTGTGGACGTGGATGAGGAAGTAGACTCAGTACATACCTAGTGAACTCGTGAGCCATGTCCTGAGAGAAAAGCCAGTTGGCCACAGCAGCGCAGTCCACAATCTGCGTGCGGATCATTTTATCCACCAGCACTGCGATCATCTAAAAGGATTCAAATGTTCAAAAACGTGAGCAGACAACCAGCAGACTGACATTTCCTGCTTATTGAAGGGTAGGGGCTGGGGTAGGTTGGCGTCCTACCTGTGGGTGGTTCTTCCACGCCTGGTAGACCACCTTGAGAATGTGCAGTTTGCCTTCGTCACTCTCTGTGAGATTCTTCAGGATCTCGTGAAACCTGCAGGCAAGACCAGCATATACCTATTATTAGTGGGTTCACTTTGGAAAATAGCTAAAACGACAGTAAATCTTAGGTGGTGTCTGTAGATTGTACACTGATCTCGCTGAGTGGATCAAAATCGTTCCATATTTTACATCATATGCAAAGTTGGTGATCGACTATTGTCAAATCTGAGCAATGTTTCAATGATGTCATTGATCATTTCCACGAAATAAGACAATGGAGAAAACAACCTGGTTCATCCACGCGTATTCCTTGAACAATTTGCTTACACACACTGCATTACACACAGCTGTTACATATTCTGACCTTGTCAGGTGAGGTAACCAAATTCCAAAAAGCTCTCATGTAAACTGAACACCCAGACTTTGAGCATTATTGATTCAGTGGCACGTTTTCAAGGCTCTGGGGTGAACTTACTTGCCAAGGGCGCTGAACGAATGGCTGAATGATTTGGCGGCCAGGTGAAGAAGGGTCTGCAAGAAGACGTCCACCTTCAGCGGATTAAAACTCTCGCCTTCGTCTGCCAGGAGACGAAGAAGCGTAAATGTCCAATATTTACGTTCATAGGCCTAAATCCTGACAGTGTCAAAGATGTTAAATAACTGTTAAAAAACTAACAACCGTCGTCGTCATCCTGGTTGGGGTTGGGCACGTCTTTGAGGATAGTGAGAATCTCCTCGTTGGATGCTCGGTTCTTGATGGCGTTGCAGACGATGATTGAGACGGGGTAACCCGGCAACATTGCTGAGACATGAAAATGTGGATATAACCTTTTTCAGATCTTTTGGCAGTTTCTAAACAACGACAAAAAGGCTTACAAGCATTTTCGGTCTCATATTTGTAAACGAAGATAGGGTCGGCTGGAATGAGAGCGGCGAAGGTGGACGGGACAATTTCCACAATTCTCTGGTGGTAGGACAACCTGCATAACGCACATTCATCCATTCACAGAAAAAAAATACATATTATATATTTACATCATAAAGTACACACCTCTAAAGCACCATATTTACATGTTTAATATACTTGAGAATTACAAAAATGTATCTTATCTAAACTATACTTATATTAAAATATACATATAATATACACAAATTACAACTGTCACAAAAGCTATGAAATGTTCTCCTTTCCTTTACAGCAAGGGTATCCAAACTATGGCCCGCAGGCCCATTTTGGGGGTGACGTCAGTGCCTCCCCAGTCATGAACCTCACCGCACGTCACTGGTATCTAGTATATGCATCTATTGCACCCCAATGACACCATATTTAATGGCCTCTTATGTAACACATTTGTATTTAATCATGGGAAAATAATTCCATACCTCATACACTTCTCCAGAACCTCTTTGACAAATTTGGGTTTGGGTTTCTCCAGATCCAATGTCAAACAGTCAGCCCTTCACAAAATCGACACAACAAAGGGTCAATCGAGCCTGCTGACGATAAATATTCAGATTTTATATTTAGAAGCTTCGCTGCTCACCAGTCATCCCAGCTCCATCGAAACTGGAAGTTGCTCAAATGGTGGGAGAACCAGTTGATTAGTCTGAAACCAAGATAAGGGCCAGGGTAAGACAGGAAAAAAATGAGTGTGGCCCTTCATCGCAGCGGAGGAAAAGACGCATTACCTGTCGATACAGGTGGTGTTCATAGTGTCCAGTCGCATATAGAGCATCTCTGTGGCTTGAGCCAACTGAGGTGCTCAGTTAAAGAAACATTCAATGTCCATTCAGTATTTCGAGGTCCAGCATCTATCATACCAATATTTCAGGCTCATTTCACTGAAATTCCTTGGGGTTGTTGGTTCAAGAACAAATCTTGAAAATGGATATCAAGTGGCACTTTCAACCAAAGGTAGACTTGGTGGGCCAGCCAATCATGACTGAGAACATATGTGGCAAAATTTGACTTTGAAAGTAGAAACAAAAGATTGGCCATTTCCTGTCAAATGCACCAGTCGGCCTCAAATTGGGTAAACTAAAAAAAAAAAAAAAAAAATAGACAGGATTCTTGCTCATATATGAGAGTCATTCAGAATTGATAGTTGACAATTAAAAACAATGTCATTTTTTTCCCAATACAGGTTAGGATACAACTTGTGGTAGTGAGCCTGGCTGCAGTTTACACAGTTCAATCAGCAGCGACGTGTACATTACATCAATGTGAGGCGGAGAGGGCAGCTGAAAAAGTTCTCCAAAAATCACCTGAAGGTGGGAGGAGAATATTGTCAAAATATGGGTTACATATGATTTTGTTAATTATAGCAAAGAAATAAGCACACCTCCACAATGTGATAGTTGAGCGGGATCTTATTTTTGCCGGGGTAGCTGAGCAACTGAGCGGCGCTGTAATATAAACAACAAGTAAGGTTTTTTGTGGAAACAAGGATGCCTTGCCTGATGAGAAACATTTTTATGACCATTGTTCCAAAAACTTCAAAACATAGTATTTTCCTATTAAAATAACAGAAAATTCAATTAATCTGTTCCAACCAAATGAAAAACTCCAACGAAAAATTATAGAGGAACTATGGATAGAACTTTACCAAGTTCTGCGTTCTTTCCAGTGAGTCTTCATGATGCAGTGCAAGTTCTCTTCGATGACAAACCGCTCCACTGAATGACTGCCGGGCATGACCGGACCCTGATAGCAACATACAGTGGTCACACAAGATAACAATACATGAAAAATAAACACATAATAAAGAGAGCATTTGACAACTAAGACAGAAGGGCGCAGTTATAAATAAAAAAAAATAATAATAAAGTAAAAATTAATAATGGGCCTATTTTATTTTTAATGCACCACTAAGAGAGGTTCCCAACAGACTGTGAAAAGGTCTTAAGTGGCTTTGAACTATGGACTGATGTGACCTGGAATAGTGTGGATGGTGTGAAATGGTGTTAGCAATGCCGTGGGGCAAAAAAAGAAAAATTGCGGCGAGCACTTTTTGTGATTGATGTGGTCATGTTGATCAACTTAACAAAACAGGCCAACTAAAATACATGTCATATTTATTGGTTAAAAAAAGTATTGTCCCGAGTATTAAAAAAAAAAAAAAAACACGACTCAAAATTACTCCTCAAATGAAGTCATTAATTAGCTAAATTGAATTAATTGCAAGAGCCTTGATACCTGTGATTATTATCTCAGGGTGCAGCAGTCATGTGCCAAAATGGTTTACCTCGGGTGCGTCCGTGTAGTCGAACATGCGGAAAATGATGCGGGGCATGGGGTACTGTGCGTTGGGCATGTGTCCTGGCGGCGTGAAGGGCGGCAGGTTATGCTGCAGAGCCTCGCACAGCACGCTGTCAAAGGCGATGTATGGACGCAGGATATGACGCTCCTGCCAGCGGTCCTTCTTCAGCTTCTGGATCTGTGCCCAAAGGCAGTCCAGGTACTGCCAGGACACATATTCTGGGTTAGGGTTGAGATTTGTTTTTATTTAATTGTCTTAGTTGTCAATTTCTCACCTCTTCTTGAGGGTGCGGCTTCTCAGCAGTCCACACCTGAAGCATTGGGAGATGAGTCTTAACTCGCCTCCTGAAAAGAACAGGAAGAAGATGAACCCTCAGTCATCAATGTCTCATGAACGTAACAAGCAGGGGACCATTAATGGTGAAAATAGAAGGTTAGTAAAGCATACTAGGAACAATGATGAAAAATAAATTCTTTTATTACTCAAATGAAAATACCTGTGGCACATCTTCCTCCTGCATATTTGTCAAGTTAACATTGATGAAATCGGAATGAAATCAGACAAACACTGTCATATTTCCCCAAAAGAAAACTATTAGTTTCACAAAAAAAGTTCTTATATTGGAGTAATTGTGCATTTAGGAGTAAAAGTTGATAAGTAAATAATAATTGTAAATGGTAATTGTAAATAGTAAATAATTGTGAAAATAATTGATCTTGTGAATATACATCTACCTTCTACCCGAGTTTCAAAAAGTAATATTGCATAGAACTATATATTTTCAGCTAGCAGTTAGGACTTTTTGTAGTTTTTCTGTTTTGTAAGAAGAGATGCACTCTTATCATAACTAAGTTGTATTAAGGTGTTTTCATTTGAATTTTTAAAACTATCTTAATCTTGCAAGACTAGAGGTGATGTTTAAAAGAATTCTGAGTCAGTGAATTAAACAAATATGAATTCAAATATTCTCATGAGCTTGGAGTCCCATTTCAAAGTAAAAGCAAGTAATTTTGTGGTTAAGTCATGTTTTGTGCAAAAAAGAAGATTAGAAACCGTAGAAAAGTCACACTTGGATTCTATTTGTTCCATTATTCATAGCCTAAAGACAATAGATTTAATTCTGGAAAATGGTTCATAAGGTTCTAAGAAAAAAAACTGTCAAGCTGTTAAGGGTGACGTGAGTTTTGTTCAAGTCAAGTCCTACTTGAGGTAGCCTTCAATCTGGCTGAGGAGTCGGTCCATCTCCACATCCTTCTTCTCATAAAGTTCCTTGCCCACCCATGGCAGGCAGGACAGCACCACGTACACAAACCAATCCGATCGAACCTTTGCATCCAAAGACACAAGAACCACTTTATGACACCTTATCAAGTGTGTGATAACTCAAATGAAAATACCTGTGGCACATCTTCCTCCTGCATAACACTGACAAAGTTCTCAAACATGGCCACCATGGATGGAGCGGCAATCACGTGGCAGTTGACCAAGTCGGACAGGAAGCGCACCTAAACGAGACATGTTAATAGCACAAAAAGACTGCAGCTGTGGTGGTGTGTTGCACTAGTTTACCAAGTAAACGGCCTCGTTGTAGAGGTTGTTCTTCAGAGTCTCCTTCAGCTGCCGGATCATGGCCTCCACAAACTCGCCGCCAAAGTTGTAGTTCCTGGCGTTGAGGAGGCCCACCAGCGTCGTGTACACAGTCAGCTTCTCGGGGAGGAGGCGAGCCCTGCCGATGCGACACAGTTGATTACAGCCACTACACTAAGTGTGTGTGTGCGCGTTTGCGACTGCGTGTGAGATGAGTCGTTTGACTTACACTGAACATAAAATGCGAAGGATTTTGTTTTTGTAGTTAGGAAGGTCAGCCTCCAGCACGCCGGCGAGCCCTTCCAGGTTGCTCTCTAAGGACGACTTGCTCTGTCCAAACAAACATTAAAACACAATTGTTGCTGTTGCCCCCAAAATACATCTCTAAAATAACAATATCTGCAAACGCAAGTGCACTTCGTGGGCCCTAAAGTGGAGGTTATTTGGAATCTTATCGAATGCTAAAAGGCTAATTAAATATGTTAAGTTTGCATAACCGCTTTGCAAATATCCCCTTGACGTGCAACATGGCTTTCAGTACAATAGAGTTACCTTTTCTCCCACATTGCATATCAAAGACTCCAGGCTGTCTTCAATATCGGTGGCCTCGGAGGTTCTCCTCCTCTTGTGATCCTGGCCTTCTGTTGGTTCCACATTGGAGAAGCCAAAATGATCATTTTAAAGGCATTCAAAACCACAAAATCCTTGTTACTTGTGTACCCCTATAATTGTCATTTGTCACACTTGTGTCAGAGCATCCTTGTCACCTTTTTGACTTGTGTCCTAGCTGTTAGTGTTAACAGTGTGGCAGTCACCAAGTTCAATTGTGTCTCAATGTGAGAAATACTGCCGTATTTTTGACGTGCTTTGTTGTAAGCGATTGACCTTTAAGTAGGGCTGCACAATATATCGAAAAAATATCAATATTGAAATAGTTTTTGGACAAATTGTGCAGCCCTACTTAAACCTGTGCAATGTGCATATCTCAAAGACATGCATTTTTTTAATGGGATTGTATGCTTTTATCTGGACTAGGCTAGTTAGACGCAAACTTCAATGTGGATTGCCATCCAATAGTTGAACATCCTCAAGGTTACTTCCAATTAATTAACGAAGAACTCATTTAGATTGGTTATTTTCCAGCATAAAAAAATAAATCATTAGATAGTAAAAATGTAATTTCCCCCCCCAAATTTATGTTAACTATTGTAATAAGGTCGATATTGCAACATTCAACAGCCATATCACATATCGCATGTTTTTTCGCACAACCCTATTTTTAAGAGTAATGTTGTAAAATTAGCTTAGATTACTCGAGACATAAGATCATACTTTGGGATATATTTAGGTTTTTAATATGAGGCAATTATAAACATTTATTTTGGGGGCGTGGCGGCTACTACTGGCAAGTTCTGTCCCTCACCCAGTTCAGTGTTGACTGGAATTTCATACAAAACAAACACTCTTTTCATTTTCCTATTTGAATGTAGACAATTTCTACTGGACGCTATGACCAAAAAGTATATTACTGCATGATTGTTTCTTTCTAGCTGGTGCGTGTGCGTGTGTGTTTTAAAATGACAAAAGGGTAAATAAACATGTCTGCCTCTGGTACTCGATGCTACCTCAAAAGCTAAAAACATTCCCCATGAACGAAACATATATGACAGTATTGTAACTATGCAAATACATAAGTGGTCAAAAATACGAACGAACGATCACATTTTAAGAATATTTCATGTTCATTTCCTCTCCAAGACAGTTTACAAAAGAAATGTGCAGCGGGAAGCAGAGTTAACCAATCCAATTGGTTACTTGCGACTGGCCGCAATACATTTGCCCCAACGTGCAAAAACGACTACGTAAAAGTCCAACTTACCGTCATAGGAGTCGCTATGTCGTCTCCTGGACATGTTTTAATCCGTTTTGCCTTAAGGAGTGAGCGAAAAAGATACAAACTAATGTGGCCTAAAACGGAAAATAGCGCCTTTTCATGTATAAATTCAACTCGCAGGTAACGTGCGACAAACGGCCTAGCTTAGCCGCCGGCCCATTCAAGCAAGACACACTTCCGGTAACGAGAGTCAGCGCAAAGCGCAAGTTTTTTGGGTTGTGAAAATAGCTATTAAATGGATAATAATTGACTTTAGTTATTTATATAGTAAGGTAGGACTAATATTATTGTAAATAGATGATACCTAAATAAAAATAGAAATCTGTAAGAAAAAGGGGCCCATTTAAGTGGAGCACATATAAAATCAATTGGTGCAACCGCCTTTTCCTTCCTCTTTGTTGCCCGGACTTAATATTTCAAATGACTTGTTGGCGATGAGCTTTGACGGCGAAGGTTAGGAGTCTACGACAAATGTTACATTTTCTGCTGCTAATTAAAAAAATAACCACTCTTTTGATATTATATTTGAGAGTAAAATCCTAACTATATCTAACTTGTTCCCCTCTTGTATTTCGTTGGGCCTAACGCTTAAAATGTTATGTATCCTATTGTCGAACATGTTTCAACGTGAATAATATAATTCCTTGATCAAAAAAGGAATGTGTTAAAATTAAATAAAATTTAAATAAAAATAAAATTAACAAGTTGTTCATCGGGCCCATTCAAGTGAGACGCACAACTAAAGTGCAACCGACTATTCCGTCCGTCCTGTCAAGTCGGAGCTTGTCTAGCGACAAGAGCTGCTAAGATAATAAACATGACTTTAGTCTGTTCTGAGTTTCTAGCCTGGGATCTAGAAAATGCGTGTGCGCCTACTAACGTATTGAAAGAGGAGAAACAGCTCTGTGCGTCGCTAAGAAAATTCTACAATCTAAACAAAAGGAAGGTGAGTAGGGAAACGTGTTAAATCTCTAAGTTTTATGCAAGTACCAAGTTACTGGGGCAGAAATCAAGCAAATTAAGTCAAGTCTTCACATTTTCGTAAATTGAACTGCAAACAGTGTATTATGGAAGTTGCTAAAGCAACTTAATGAAGATAGAAAAGACAAAGAAAATATAGTGAGAACTATTTGCGATTTGCCAAAAGTTTTAAACCATAAGTATACTGTAAACTACCCTTTAATATCGTTTCAAACTCATATACAGCATTACCTTAAAAGTACGGATTTGATTTGGAAAATCAACCTGTGGTTGGCAT